>NC_048226.1:101615052-101679387 GCF_002007445.2 Ailuropoda melanoleuca | reverse complement strand
CTATGAATAGCTTAACACATTTTGAAAAGGATGAGCAAAGTTTTGAGCGTGAGGAGAGCTCACTTCCTGGCGTTCGGGGTACGGAGCAGGAGTGAGGCGTGCGGGCCCGTTTGCCTGGAGTGAGCATGGGGGGGTGGGGGCTGAGGAGGTCACCCCCGCGTGGGAGACAAGCTGGCAGACAACAGCAAATATTTGGGGAAGGGGAGGTTAGCTATTAAATAGCATGAGAAATTTGGCAGTCTTTTCTGGAGAAACATAAACTAGGTCTCCCACTTGCCACCATATTCACTAAATTAACTCCAGGAATTCAGGATATAAAGAAGAACGAGTAAAATGATAATTTTTAAACTGCAGGAGAATATCTTTGTGGTCTTGGGGGGGGGCGGAAGCTTCCTCTGAATCCAAAAGCCCAGCAGAAGCCATGAGGGAAGTGACTGATGAGTTCTCCCCCGTCAGAGAGAACTTTCTCCGCCCCCGAAAGACACAGGACGGAAGGCGCCACGCCCGAGGAGGGCTGCAGAGCCTGGGGCCGCACAGGCAGTGCAGTGGTACATGGGCATGAAGACGGTTCACAGAAGGGAGCCCCGCTGGCCCGCCAGGGCACAGACCGACGGGGACACCGCTAACCAGGAAAATCAGAGAACACACTGCTGTGGCCGTCAGAGTGACCAAGTCGGCCACGTGGCACCAGCAGACCCGTGGAGGCCGACCTGTGTGGAGACCAGCAGCGCCCGTGGACCCAAGCGCAAGTCCTCGGTGAGTGCCGGGCCGGCAAACTTCAGGCTCGGTGTCACCGGCGGGTGTCCCAGCTACATGAGGACACTGTTGGTGGCAGCCGGGACTGGGGACATGCTGGGTGCCCTTCCCTAGAGGAGCGGCTGAGGAGACGGAAGGCAAGAACGTGGTCAGAGCGTTGACCTGGCATGCAGGGACACCACCTGCTCTCGAGATGGGGCCAGGGACTGGCCTGGAATCTCCAAGCGGCTTTGGTCTCGGGAGAAGGAGCTTCCTCAGCGGGGTCCTGGGGGGAGGAGGTGGTTCCCTGGTCTGCCCCCGGCCCCCTTGCTCTTGCGTGGTTAGGACCAGCCGGGGTCTCAGGGGCTCTCTTTGGACCAGCCTGCAGGCTGGATGGGGCTCAGGAAGAGGGGCGGGGGGAGGTCTGCCTCTCCCCCACCTGCTCTGCGTGTTTGTTTCAGAGCTGTGCTGGCCCAGCAAGAGGAGTCCTGCCTCAGTTTCCTCACAGTGTGTGGTCGGGATCCTGGAAGCTCTGAGCCCCAGCTGGCTTGTCTGTGAGCACGGGCTGCACAGGCCAATCTAGCCATCGGGGTCCTGCCCACCTGACTTCCAGGCTGTCACCGGCTACACTCCTGCGCTATGCCTTGCCTGGCGGTAGGATCTTCTCACACACCGTGACCTGCCCGAGCCAGGCCCCCGGGCATCGCAGGGCTTTCCTCTCTAAATGGGACCATCCGGGGACGTCAGCAGACCAGCCCTACTTCTGGCTCTGCCTTTGGCCTGGTGGGGCTGAGCACTGGGTCCCCAAAGAAACTCCACCGAGAGGCAGAGCCGTCTGGGGGCAGCCCGCATGCGGCCATCAGGTCGGAAAGCGCCGAGGGGCGTTTGTGGTTGGAAGTACAACATGACACCAGCCGGGCTGGTGACGTCTGACACGTAGCTGAACACTTCGTAAGCATGGATTTACCGTCCTGTCTCCCCTACTGACAGTCAGCTTGCGGTGCGTGCTGGGCTCCGAGCTGACACCGAGACCGCACTGGGCTGACGGCATCGTGCCTCCCCCCTTCCTTCTGCCAAGAGCCCCAGCTTGGACTCTGCCACTTTGCCTCACTTGCAGCCAACACCAGGGCACCATGGATGGCCCGTGTGGCTTTGGACAAGACCAACCCCTGACTTCACCCCACTGCTGCTTCAGGGATGGGACAGGTGCTCTGGACTAGAGAGGTGGGCTCAGGTCGCAAACTTTTCAGAGGAGAGACCCTTACGTACCTTCCTATTGGATTGGGACCTGGAGGGGTATGAGCCTGGAGCAGCTGGGCCGCCTTGCACGTGGAGAGCCTAGAGTGCAGCAAACATGGGGAGGACCGAACCAGAGATGGGGTGGGACTGGGTTCTGATGACATCATCTGAGCTCCTGGATCTGGCTATGCCTGAGGCAGGGCCATCCTTGACTGCTCTCAGCCGTCGTCTGAGCCAGTGTTCCCCCCTGCCTCCCTCTCTGCCTTCCTCCTTCCCTGCCTTTCATCCTTCCCTGCCTGTCTGCCTTCATGTGTGTGTGTGAAGCCTGTTTTACTTCAATTACTATCACTTTCGGCAGATGGAGTCCTAACTTATTCCTCTGGTAAATACAGATGGCTGCACCCGACCGCCCCCCTTGGGTCAAGCATTTCCTGGTCATATTTGGGTGTCCAGGGCCCCCATGCAGACCCTCTCCACCTTGTCCCCCTTATTTTATCTGGATGGGCCTGGCAGAGGGGGCAGGTCTGTGCTGGGGGGAATACTGTCAGCAGAGTGTTGGCTCAGTGGTTTGAAAGCCGAGGAACACAGACGCGGTGCTGCTTGGACGGCAGTTGGGCTCCCGCCCTCGGGAGGGTTCCCGCGGGGCCCGGCTGGCTCAGGCTGGGATACAGAAGTGGAACTGGCCACTCTGGGTGAGAGGGGACGAGGCGGCCCCTGAGCCCTTCTAGCTCGCGTGTCCTCAGAAGCCGCATGGCTTAGTGGGCACTTCGCACGTCATTCCTGTGTTGTCTGAATTCTTCTGCATTGAATAAAGTTCCAGCATGCTCACACTGGCGAGAATATGTCAAAATCAGGCGGTTGGCAGCAATGACAGCCCGCAAGGGTCCCCCACTCGGAGCTGGCATTTTACAAAATGCTGATGTGGCTGAGCGTCTGAATGTGTGGCCGGCAGGCAGGGCGCTTGGAGGAGGACAGATGGACACAGGCCAGGCCTGGGTTCTCTTTGGCTGCTTGGGCTCCCTCTTGCCATCTGCTCCGGCGGCTATTCCAGGGCTCCTGGAGGCAGGGTCTGTGCGCCCTGGTGGAGGAGGGACACGTGCGTGGGGGACGGCGGCATCAATTACAAGCCCTGATCAGGGCACAGCACCTCACGGCGAGCTTGCGTCTGCTTCTCCTGTGAAAGCATATTGTTGCCCTGTTTCCAAGATGACAAATGTCACAGAAAGAAGTGGAGGACCTAGGACTCTGGCCCAGAACTTCTAAGGTCCTTCCATTCACCTCGGATGGACGCCCATGGCCCCTGCTCCCACTGCCTGGGGGAGTGGGGGTGGTGTCTGCTGCAGGTGCCGCTGCGGCTGTTCTAGAATGTGGGGCTCAGTGAGCGTCTCGGGGATCAGGTCCTCAGGGAGCAGGAGCTCATCGAAGGGTCCCGGTCTGAGCAGTTGGAAACAGGTCTGAGAGGAGGGACGGGGAGAAGCTCTGAGTGTGCACCTGGGTATTAATGCCAGAAGAATCCTGGGTATAGAATCCTGGGCCCTGGGGAGAGGTGAGCATACCTGAGGGAGTGTGTGCACGTGTGCATGTGCGTGCACATGTGGGGCAGACTCGTGTGCATGCTTGTGTGTGCCAGTGTGCATGTGTGTGCACATGTGGGGTACACTCATGTGCATGCTTGTGTGTGCACGTGTGCATGTGTGTGCACACGTGGGGTAGACTCGTGTACATGCTTGTGTGTGCCAGTGTGCATGCGTGTGCATGTGGGGTAGACTCGTGTGCATGCTTGTGTGCGCCAGTGTGCATGCGTGTGCACATGTGGGGTAGACTCGTGTACATGCTTGTGTGTGCCAGTGTGCATGTGCGTGCACATGTGTGGTACACTCGTGTGCGCCAGTGTGCATGTGCGTGCACATGTGGGGTACACTCGTGTGCATGCTTGTGTGTGCCAGTGTGCATGTGCGTGCACCTGTGGGATACACTCGTGTGCATGCTTGTGTGCGCCAGTGTGCATGTGCGTGCACATGTGGGGTAGACTAGTGTACATGCTTGTGTGTGCCAGTGTGCATGTGCGTGCACATGTGTGGTACACTCGTGTGCGCCAGTGTGCATGTGCGTGCACATGTGGGGTACACTCGTGTGCATGCTTGTGTGTGCCAGTGTGCATGTGCGTGCACATGTGGGGTAGACTCGTGTGCATGCTCGTGTGCGCCAGTGTGCATGTGCGTGCACATGTGGGGTAGACTCGTGTGCATGCTTGTGTGTGCCAGTGTGCATGGGTGTGCACATGTGGGGTACACTCGTGTGCATGCTTGTGTGTGCCGGTGTGCATGGGCGTGCACCTGTGGGATACACTCGTGTACATGCTTGTGTGTGCCAGTGTGCATGTGCGTGCACATGTGTGGTACACTCGTGTGCGCCAGTGTGCATGTGCGTGCACATGTGGGGTACACTCGTGTGCATGCTTGTGTGTGCCAGTGTGCATGTGCGTGCACATGTGGGGTAGACTAGTGTACATGCTTGTGTGTGCCAGTGTGCATGTGCGTGCACATGTGGGGTAGACTAGTGTACATGCTTGTGTGTGCCAGTGTGCATGTGCGTGCACATGTGTGGTACACTCGTGTGCGCCAGTGTGCATGTGCGTGCACATGTGGGGTACACTCGTGTGCATGCTTGTGTGTGCCAGTGTGCATGTGCGTGCACATGTGGGGTACACTAGTGTATATGTGTGTGTTCACATGTGTGTCCACATGTGCATGCATGCTCACACATGTTAGAGTGTCCTGTGCACATGTGTTTCCATACTTAAGGGCGTGTGTGTGTGTGTGTGTGTGTGTGTGTATGCACATGTGTTGAAAGGGAGGCTAGAGCCCTCAGTGTCGTTGGGTTGGGCAGATAGGTGATCTCAGCCTCTGTCCCTCCCATGGTGGAGTCAGAGCTGCCAGCCTCCAAGCAGAGGACACTGTGATGTGAGTCACCCCTGACAGGCCTGGTGCAGGGCACAAGACAGAACTCAAGCTCATGGGCTTGGGAGCCACTTCTGGGCGTGAACTCAGTGCTCTCTTGCACTCCCCCCAGCCTCCCCAGGTTGTGGGAGCCCTTTGGGGGGGTCAGCACTTCCACAGCAAGACAGATGCCCCGGGGCTCATGGTCTAGAGTGGTCCAGAAGCATGACTTGGGCTGGGCATATCTCTGTGAGTGCAAGGCGGTGGGAAGGGCTGGACTTTGAGATGGTCCCTGACTTGCCCTGTGATCTCCGGCACATTGTTCCCTGGTCTCGGTTTCCCCATCCTTACACCAAGGGAGGAAAGATTGGCCTGATTGTCCAATTTGCAACCAGCCCTACCGCTGTGTCCCTCTGCCCCCTGCCAGCACCCCAGTGGTGTCCCAACACTGGCGGGGTGGGCGCTGTGCTGTCTGCCCCTGAGTGGCACAGCCTGGGCTCAGTGAGTGTGCAAACCCAGTCCTGCTAGCTCTGTGGTATCTCGGAGCCAACCAGCCCCTCTCAGCATCAGGTGTCTGTTTGCAGAACCTTCTGGATCTTTCCTGTCCTGCTCTGGGCAGGGTGACTTTATTATTGAAAAAAAGAGATCTGCAGATACTGAGAAAGCAGGGATCATGGGGATGAAAGCATCCCCTTGGACAGGGAGCCCATGACCTGGCCCCAGCTTGGACAGACCACTGCAGACTACTGAGTCAATCCCATCAGCAGGCTGGGGTCCTCGGCCGGGGGCAGCACAGGCCTCCTGTGGAGTAGCACTTAGAGCCGCAGTGGTCGGGGCAGAGCCTCAGGGCTTGGCTCCAGGCCTAATGCTCACATCTGCAGCCCCTGATGCTGGATATGCAGCCAACACTCCAGTTTCTTCAACATGATGTTAATTATTCGAATCTCTAGGGGAAACATTTCCTAGTTGGAAGCACAGGTGCCTTTTTGGGAGGGCGGTGTCCAGGCTCCAGGGAAAAAGGCCATGCTTTCCAGAAGCCCGCCATTTCTGTGGGTGCTCCCTGAAGCATGGGCATTATTGTGGGGACGCCCATCCACCGATGAGGACACTGAGGGCCCCAGGAGGGGTGCAGTGGGGCTGGGGTCACATCTCTTCACCGCTCCCACTTCCTATGCTCTGCTGTCCCCTGCCAGGGACCTGGGGGCTGGGAGTGGTCTGTGTGGTATGACCTGTGGTCCAGTCCCTCCCGCGGCCCAGCACACAGAACCCAAGCTCCTTGCCTCTGGCCAAGGCCGGCAGTGGCAGAGTTGACCGTGACCTGATGAACGTTGATGGACACAGGAGCCCAAGCCATGGCCCGTGCCACGGGCCCCCAGTGGGCAGCAGACGGTGCGGCCAGAAGCAAGCTCGCAGCCTCAGCCTGCTTTCCACGCACACATCTCTGAGTCTCAGTCATTCACATCCATTCATTCCTTCCTTCAGTGCGCTTGCTGACCTCTGAACCCTGCCCCTAACCCGGAGCCATTTTTTTGTCCGCTTCGGGGTCAGCCTGACTTGGCTTTAGTTTTGTTGGGCAGTTTTCGAGCTGTGTGACCTTGGGCCTGTCACTCAGCTGCTAAGAGCCTTGGTTCCCTAACTTCCGACATTGGACAGCTCAACAGTGGAGGGCCGCACCCCGACCCCAGCGGGGTTCCACAGATGCCAGCTGGTCCCTGCGTCTGGGGGCTATGTCCAGCTGGAGGGCTGATGTGAAGAGGTCAGCGTGGGGAGAAGGGGCCCATCCAGGCCAGGCAGGTACAAGGCCGGGAAAGGATGTGCCTGGGCAGAGCCGGGCGGTGAGCCCAGCCGGCAGGTGCAGGGGGAATCCAGGTGGGGGCACAGATGCTGAACCGGGAGGAGGGGCCCCTGGTGCTCCCAGCCCCACCGCACGCTCTGATGCAGAGCCTGGGCCTCAGGTCTGAGAGTCCTCCTCATGGGCAGGGGTGGAGAAGCCACAGGGAAGGGGGAGCAGGGAGGACAGGAGAGATCGCTTCTGCCTGCCCACCCAGTGCTGGCTGCTGGGGCCCTGCTGTTTACACCCAGGCCCGACCGCTGGGCTGACGACAGTTTGGGTTTTCCACGCCGCCGGTGGCTGGTGCAGAGAGGTGACAGTCACCAGGCACAGAAAGGCAAGGTCCCTCTTCCTGCCGGCTCCCTGTGCCCCCCCAGTTCTCTGGGTGTCTCCCAGCAGACCCCTCCTGAGGTGCCCCAGGAAGATCCAGCCCTGCTCCGGGCTGCCATGGCAGCCTAGCCTTGCCGTAGCCACTAAGATAGAAGGGGGTCATTGGCTCGTTCTCACCTCGTTTCAGGACACACGGGCAAAACTCCAGCCAAAGGCCCTTTGGTGGACGTTGGAAACCACTGAGCTGCTTCTCCACAAGTCGCCTGAGGCTCCAGTAGGGGCAGGGGCAGACATCCATCTGGGGAAGGGGCTGGGGTCCATCTGGGGTAGGGGCTGGGGTCCAGCAGGGGTGAGGGCAGGGGTCTAGCTGGGGCAGGGACTGGGGTCCATCTGAGGCAGGGACTGGGGTCCATCTGGGGCAGGGGCTGGGGTCCAGCTTGGGCAGGGGCTGGGGTCCAACAGAGGCAGGGACCCAGAACACTGCTCAGACTCCAGGCTGTCTCTGCCACTGGTCTGGGCAGGATCCCCCCCATGTTGGACCTCAGTTTCTCCATCTACAAGTGCAGGGTGGTTGGACAGGTCATCTGTGGGCTCCATCCAGGCAGATCAGCCCGCGGTGGAGTTTCTTGATCTCAGCCTCCATCTGCTGATTTCTGGGCGGGATCCTGCATCACGGAGAGCTGACCTGTGCACTAGGGTGCTGGGCAGCCCCTGGCCCCCACCCACGAGATGCCAGTAGCTCCTCTGTTCCCGGCTGGGACAGCCACACCTGCCTCCAAACATTGCCACACATCCGCTGGGGGCAGCGTTGCCACCGGCTGAGAACGCCCACACCAGAATGCTCCTGGTCTTGACTCCTGGCTCCCTGGGCCCCTGGATCTGTGTGTTAACACCGCACAGACATGCAATTTCTGGAGAGAAGGTTACCAGAGGTTATGAGACCCGAAAAGGGGAGCGTGCCCCCAACTGACAATGGTGGTCGGTGTGTCAGCGGAACGCTGCCTGCGATGCGGCCCCCGCGGTCCTTGCAAGAAGAGGTCCGTGGACGGTCTTTTCTTCCTTATGTGTGGGCTTTTCCTCGGGGCTCAGCCGAGTTTCTCGACCCCAGAAGGTCTCTTGGATTCCCCCACCCCCACCATCCCTCATTCTGTGTAGAGAAGATTCTTACACAAATTGCCACTTTATCTGAAGTGTTCCTATCGGGTCTCTAAGCCCCACGGAAGAGGGCTGTTACATATGCGATCGCGGGCGTTTATTTACATATCAGTGGGGGGGGCTGGTTTTTCTTCTGGGTGACACAGCTGCACTTGGAAAAAGGGCGTCTATTAAGAAGGCCGTTGCTCCGTACAAGCTGCAGCATCTAATTGGCTTCTCGGGGACTTTCTTTTATTATTATTATTTGCTCTGGGAACTGTGCATTTGAGCAAATATTAAATGCCTATTGTCTCTGTCTTTCAGGCATTACCAGCTGAAAGCCAGCACAGGGATGTCAGCGTCCTGTGACAACGCTCGGGCACAGTCTGGCTGCCGACCGGGGTCTGTCGGGTAGTGATGGATAATAAGCTGGTTTCGGAGGCGGCACGCTACAAAGCTGCTCTCGCTGAACCTACAATTAGCCGAAATAGACTTCTCCTCCCCTTTACGACGGCCACGAGGAGCCGTGCAAACTATGCGGAGACACAGCACTGTTAGGAACGTCTATTTAAAGCGTGTCAGATTTTGCGCATCTCTGGAGAGAAAGGAACAGCCCAGCACCGGGGACGACGGGGTGGGCACCTCATCCGAGCATTACAATGAGCTCCGCACCTTCCCCTGGATGGTGACTCTCAGAGTGGGGCTTCCCATCCCTGCAGCGGGGTCTCCTGGGCCCTCCCAGACCCCATGAAGCAGGATGCCCTAGGGCGAGGCTGGCAGAGCTTGGTGGTTAAAATTACGATGCACACAGTGTTGCTCTTGGGCCCCAGCTTCCATGAAGTGGATTGAGGGTGCTCCCCAGCTCACAGGAGGGCCATGCCACGCTAACACGTGAGCAGGGCCCAGGGGAGGTTCCAGTTCAAGTGATGGGCCATATGTTGCTGTGACTTTTATCATCGGTGGGCGGACACACAGCACCCGACCCTGTGAGCTGGAGAGCACCCGCCGACACCCAAACTGGAGGGCAAGCTGAGGCTCCCGGTGGCATGACTGTACCCCTGGGGAACGCGAGGCCATGTCTGGGGACACTTCTGCTGGTCCCGTCCTGGGGAGTGCTATGGGGGCAGGGATGCTCCTGTTCAACCCCTGCCCTGCTGGGATGGCCCCTGCAGACGGGGGGGGGGCAAGAACTTCGGGGTAGGGGACAGGAGGTCGAGGGACAGAAAGAGAGGCCCTCTCAGAGTCAGGGAGCCAGAGAGACGCAAGGAACTGGGGCAACTGATACCTTCCTGTCCCCTCTCAGCGTTGCCCCCTTGGCTGCCTGACTCCTACAGGAACCCTATGAGACCGACATCTGGACCACACATGAGGGCTGGACACGCCGGGTCACCCCGAGGTCCAGAATCATCCTTTGTCCACTGCCTTCCATCCACCCAGCCGTCCTCGCTGGTGCCAGCTGAGCTCCATCAGAGACGTGGACACTGGGGCCTGGCACCAGGTCAGGAAGATGGACAGCAATTGCATGGAGGCGGGGGCAGAGCTCCATCGGGTGGCTGGTGCTCCCAGAGACGGGCAGTGGCCACTGGGACACCCTGACCCCTCACACGGCAGGTGCGGCGTGCCCATCCACCTGGCTCTACAGAGCACCTGTCACCCTGGCGTGCAGAACACAGGTGCAACTGGAGTCTCCGGACTTCCCCGGACTCATCCCACCTGGTGAGCGGTTCACCATGAGTAAGGGCTAAAGCAGCTGGAGGGCCAGCCAGGCCTGTGGGTTTCCACCAACTGTCCCCGCCCTGGTGGTGACACGGGACGGGGCTCAGAGCCGTGGCCAGGCCCACAGAGCCTGCGCTGCAGTCCGCCCTGGTCAGGGCAGCTGGCAGGGCTGCGTAGGGAGCCAAGGTTGAGTCGGACTGGGGGTTGGGATTAAGAGGGTGGAGCGCACCTGCGGACAAGGCTGGTGGCCGTGCATGTTCCCTCCTGCTCGCCGTGCAGGCCTGAGCCCGGAGAAGCCTAGCTGGGCTCGTCCCCCGTCCCAGCCTCCCCGGCTCCCAACCCTCTGGGGCTGTCAGCGGAGCTCTAATTAGAGGGCTCCGCAGGTGACACGCGCACGTATGGCGGCTCCAACTCCGGGAGCCATGGAAAGCCCCGGGGTGGTTTTCATCACGCTCCGGAGGCGCCGACCCGCTGCCGAGCTGCCTGTGGGGAGAGAATCTGACATGTGGGATGCACTGACAAGCGGCAGGCGTGGGGCCTGGAAGGACGGGCGGGGGAGGGGAGGGCGCGGAGAATTCACGTGGGGCGGGGGGTGCGGCCTGCGTCAGAGGGCCAGGCTTTCCGGCCCCCGCCTCCGCCAGCTCTGGTCAGAAAGGGGTGCTCAGGTCGGAAACCCTAGAGAAACTTCCAGAACCTTGGACGGGTGCCCACAGTCTGCAGAGTGGTTACAAAGTTCAAGGTTGAGCAGAACTGAAATGAGTGTCCCAGACTGACACCAACCTTCCAGAGGTGATTGCACGAAGGGGCCGTCGGCCCTGCGTGCCTCTGTGGTGGTGAACTGGGGGTGGAAACCACCTTTGCTCTGATGTGGACTGAACCGCGGAAGCCCCCAGCTTCTGAGGAAAGCACAGAGATGTTACAGATGTGTCTGCCTTAGGGTAGCCTGCGCTGTCACGGACGGTTCCGGAGCTAATGGGAGGGCATCTAGGGAGTGGGGCAACACGGAGGGCACATCTCACGCTCTGAACCCTGTGATTTGGGGCCCAGGACAGCTGAGTCCAGGGCCTCCTGGGATGGAGGCGGCCGGGACACCAGTGAGTCCGTTTGTGTTGGTCAGCGAGCACTTACCGAGCACCTGCCCCGAGCCAGCCCCCGGGGTGGACGCTGGAGGCCGGACGGCTGATTAGGAATAGCGCACTCTGTGAAAGCGCGCCCAGGCTAGCGCAGAGCTGAGCTGGAAATGGGGACCTGCCATTCACCTCTCCACCCCTGGCAATGCCTCTGGGGACCCCGTGGGTAGACCCACAGATGGGACAGGGACAGCCGTCAAATCTTCGAGCCCCCGCACAGCACCTGTGTGCCTGTTTTGGAGTTGAATGCCTTCTAATAAAACTGTACCCATAAGCAGTGTGGCAAGGTGAGCCCACCTCTGCTGTGGGAGGTGGGCCCTGGGTTGGCCAGCCCCGCTCTGTCCTGGCCTTACGGAGATTCACCACTTCCCCAAGGAGAAATTCCCCCTGTGGCTCATATTCTCGTGGCCTGCTCACCATCCGAGTAGAATGGCCTGAGGCGAGGGTGGGGACCCTACTGGGGGGGTGCTGGGGAGCCCCACAGCTGATTCCGCCGGGGTCGTTCAGACAGAAATAGATTAGGGGCCATGAACAGCCCTTGAAGGTGGCCCTCCNAATGGCCTGAGGCGAGGGTGGGGACCCTACTGGGGGGGTGCTGGGGAGCCCCACAGCTGATTCCGCCGGGGTTGTTCAGACAGAAATAGATTAGGGGCCATGAACAGCCCTTGAAGGTGGCCCTCCCAGCACTNTGGCCCTCCCAGGGAACGAGACTCCACTGGTCGCCTTGAGTCCCATCCCAGCTAGACACATGCTTTGGGCACCTGCCCCGTGGGACCCTGTGCTGTGCCTGTTCGCTGGGGCCTCTGGTGGGTGGTGGGCCAGGATGCGGGCACTACCGATCCAGAACCCCAGCCATCTTGCCATCTCTGTCTGCTGGGAGGCAGAGTGGGCTAAAAAAGGAGCAACATGTCGGTGAATTAATGCATGGGGAATTGAGTAGGAAAGATCAGACTCCAGCACAAGGAGACCCTTAGTTAGTTAGCTCAGCAAGTGGCTGTTCTTACCCTACAGTTTAATTACGCAGGACTTTAGCGTCTCCAACATGCAAGCCGCACGCCACGGGGCACAGCAGGATGAACGGGCCCAGAGCCTGAGCTCCTCCTGCAGACAAGCCGAGGAAGCAGGGAGGTGAGAGCTATGGGTCCCGCATCAGGTGCCAGGCCGACACGCCCCGTCCTTCCCTGTCTTCACCACCACACCAGGACCGGGGCTCTGGGCACCTGGAAGCTGGTCATAGGACTCCGTGAGGTTAGTGCCCTTCCCATGGGTCACTCTATTTCCCATGCTGGCTGGAAGGAGTCTCAAGCCACCCTCCAGGGTTCCTGGGACCTGCAGGGGGCACTGGGGACCCCCCCCCACCTTCCGGGCAGTGTGGTTTAGGTCCTTCCTGAGAAGCACCAAGTACGGTTCGGTGAGCTCAAGCCCGTGGGGCTACAGAGGACTTTGCACATGGACGTTGCAGAGATCATGGTTTCTAAGGGTAAAATGCATCGCCTCGTGGGTAAGAGAGGAAGGGGCGTCTGGGAGCACCACACGAGGAACGGAAGGAAAAGACAACAGTACCACAAGAATGTGCACGCTCACGGTTATGGAAACAGCTTGTGCTGTTTCTGGGGGCATCTTGAGAGGCCTGGGAGGCCCAGAGAGCAGTGGCCAAGAGCAGGGGACAGGACAGGTCTGTGGCTGAGTCCTGGCTCCTTTCCATGGGCCTGACTCAGTTAATAATTAAAGAAACAATAATTATTTCAACAATAAAACATCTTAATTAGTATTAGTTAGTATTAAACCCTGAAAATACTTATCACACACGATCTGGGGACAAAGTCCCGGAGCCTGCTGGTCCGCGGGGCTGTCGCGAGTCAGCAGACGCTCGTGCTCACCCTTCTCCTCCCAGCAACCTTGGGCACCAGTGAATGTCTGTGACCGTCCCCATTTGCAGGCACAATGACTCTCCAAGGAAAGGGACCTCATCCACTGCTCTCGCCGTGACCTGGACGGTGGGGCGCGCACTGAGCCAGGTGGGTGGGCATGGCCGGGCTTCCTCCACCCTCTGTAACCCTGCACACGTGGACTTGGCTCGATGGGACCATTAGCCTCGTTAAACCTGGCTCCGAAGCAAAGCGCTTTAATTATCCCCCCAGGGGAAATTGGTGCTCCCCTCCCCACCTCAACCCCCGCGGAGGGCAGGCGAAAAATAAAGTGAAATAAAATAAAATAGAACATCACCAGTCCATCAGCCTCGCAATGAAGACAGACTGCTGACACCAAGAGGGGCTCGGTGTGGGGAGTTATTAAGCGTGGAATGGGCTGGTTCAAATTAATTGGTTCAGCTGTGACCTCTGGTTCCCGGGAAAGGTGGGGAGTGTTGACTACACAGGACAGGAAAGCCAGCCAAGCGGACACAATAATTGGTGGTGAACTCAGCTCCAGCTGGGTGGTCCGTGAGCAGAGCCCTTTCCTGCCTGCCCCAGAGCTGCTCTGTGATGTCTGTCTGCGGCTGCCAGTCTGAGCAAGGAACCTGGGAAGTCAGCCCAAAGGGGCTCCAGCCAAGGGGGTTGCTGGGAACGAGGGTGGGAGCCACGGAGCGCTGCGGTAATCACTGGAGGACTGGTGGAAATAAATCATGGGGTGCTGTGGGAACAATGGGGTGCTGTGGTAGCTATGGGGGGGTGCTGTAGGAGCCATGGGGGACTGTGGGAGCCATGGGAGGCTGTGGGAGCCATGGGGGCACTGTCTAAACAATGGGGTGCTGTGGGAGCTAGAGGGGGCTTTGCGAGCCATGGGGGGCTGTAGGAGCCATGGGGGAGGCTCTGGGAGCCATGGGGGGACTGTAGGAGCCATGGGGGGGACCGTGGAGGTCAGGGGTCGGGGGCACTGGGAACCCAGAGCTGGAGAGACAAAGCCCCAGCCGGGTGCAGGGAGCACCTGGATTTGCACCTGGGTGGGGTCCACAGAACAATGCACCCCACTTCCCAGGGTGTCTCTCACACAAGCCCCAGGGTCTGCACAGCTGTGATGAAATGTGGGCTCGGTCACTTCGGGTGGTGGCTCCTCTGACGTTAGGGCAGAAGAGAGAAGGTCTTCTTGCCCCCACAGCTGATCCCCAGTCCTGGCTGGGGGTGACACTTGGGCCTCCTCTGAGTCATGGAGACGGGGGCTCCACTGGCATCTGCCCGGTACCCACTGTCTACTCAGTGCCTCCCCCTCCAGATTCCCACCCTCGAGCCCAAGCTGGCTGGGCCCCGAGTCCCCACCTCTCTGAGGGGCCCCACACCCCACCCTGGTGCTCTGCCAGCGCGTGGGGCCCTGCACGCCTCTCTTCTCTTCCCCAGCATCCATCACGATGGATCCACGATTCTGTGGATTCGCCTCCAAAACACGTGGGAATGTGGCACTTCCCGCCCTGCCTCCTCCCGCTCCTCCCTCCAGGACATCTGGCTCTGGCAAATTGGACCCCGCCCTTGCTCTGTCCCCCAGGCCCTGCATGGTCTGTCTGTGGCTCCCCCTGCCTCACCTCCTCGGTCTTCACCTCCTCGGACCTCAACCTCCGTGGGGCCCTCACCTGCCCAGAGTCTCCACTGACCCTGCACACCCCCACTGCTCAGCTCACTCTCCCCTTCCTCCGTAGGTCACCCTGGCCACTGGCTGGAATAGCTGGGCTCCTCGTCCTCACAGCCTGCTGTTGTGCTCTTCAGGGCCCCAAAAGCCACATGGTCACCTTGCTCTCCCCTGTAATCGACAGCCCGGGATTGACACGCCTTTCTCGAAGGGTCTCCTTCCTCCCCTCCTCCACAGACCGGCAGGGCCAGACCCGGTTCCGGAGCGGGAGCGGGCCAGCCTAAGTCACTGCAGAGGGTCTGGTCCAGAGCAGGATGTGGCCCAGACTAGCAGAGCAGGTCTGGCTGTCATCTGCCCCCTGCTGAGTTGGGTGTGGCCGCCTGACCACTGTAAACCAGAGAAGGCACCACATCGGGCCTGGGGGGGCGGGGAACGCCTGTGTCTGTCCCCTGGCAAAGCAGGATGCGGACACCGCAGGTGGACTGCGGCCACGTGCCTTTCTCTCAGCCCTGGGCCAACGGCCCAGAGGGGTCCTGGGACCTCTCGGGGGTCGGGGCTGGCCCCCAGGGCTCGGGCTTTCACCAGGGGTGTCAGGGCCTACACCTGGCTTGACAAGAGCGCTCCTTTCCTTGCAGGGTCCCCTCGGCAGCCCATTTGCGCGGCTCAAAGGGTGGAAGTGGCTGTGGGGTCAAGCCCTCCTGAATGCTGACCTGAGCTTTCTTCCCTCTGCCCTGTGGGCTCCTGGAGCTCGGGGACACACCTACCCCTCCTGGGTCCACCCCATACTTACAATCTCTGGCCGCCGTATGCTTTGGAGCTTTCCAGAATTCTTTCTGCTCGGAATGTGTGCCCTCACTTGTCTGTGTGTTAGCAGCCTTCATTCATCTCCCCTGGAAACCCTTCCTGAGCCCAAACCTCGATTTCCTTCGAATACCTGGGCACCTGGCCCCCGTATCTTACGCGTTTATTACTGCAGCTCAGAAATCGGGGGACAACCTGATTTCTGTTCCTTTGGAGTGTACTTTTTCCCTGCCAGAATGCTGAAAGATGACATATTCAGTCTTGAAATAAAATACACAGAAACATAACTGCCAGGCCTGAAGCCCTGTCTCTGATTTTGTTTGGGAAAGGGTGACCTTTGACCTTTCTGCCCTGCTCTTACTCCATCCAGGAAAGCGGCAAGGTCCTTTGTTTAATTAGGCTCCACGCTCAGCGCAGAGCCAGACACGGGGCTGGAACCCGTGAGATCAAGCCCTGAGCCGAGATGGAGCTTCCGACGCCTACTGACCGAGCCCCCCGGGGGCCCCTTCAGTGAGGTTTTCAACAATTGCTCCTGTTCCAAGTTACTCAGCTTCTTCCTCAGAAACATATCCAGGCTTTTGCAGTTTGATTTCTATTCTCCGTCTTCCCCAGCAAAAGCTTTTCTCACATCAGACTCCCACAGTTAGGATTTTTCTTTAAATTTTGGGGAAGCACCTCGAGGATGTCAGGGACATGACCCCCACCACATCACAACTGTCTGTCCCGCGCCTGCGTGGGTGGTGGAGCTGGCGGCGGGTCTGGGGCTCCCGCAAGCTCTCCTCCCCGCGGCTCACTGACTTCTCATGGTTGCCATGCCCTGATTTTGAGGGTGATGTGGCGTTTTGCGTCCAACCCAGGATGCCAGTTTTCTAGTAGGCTCTGCTTTGAGTGCCAATTCTTTCCCCAAATTCTTCTGACATCTTCAGGAGGACGCTGAGTACTCACTGAAATCACGATCACGGAGTCGGTGCACAGAGGTGTGTGAGACGCACGCGTGCGGGGTCAGGACAAAGCAGGCGTCCCTAGCATTGGTACCTCGATGCTGCCGGGGCTCCGTCCTTCACCCCAGCCTCCCCGCCCCCGAGGGAGCCGCTACCCCAGTTTCTGTGATCATTTTCCTTCGTCCCTTCCTGAGTTCAGCATTGACGCGTGCGTCCTCAACAGTACAGTGCTTACTCTTGCTGCTTCGGAGTTTCCGTCAGTGCAAGCACGCACAGCCTTCTCTGGAGACGTGCTTTTTCCTCCACGTCGTGGTTTGGGGATTACCCCTGCGCCGTGCGTGGCCATGGCCTCTGCTGAGAGCATCCCTGATGCGAATGTACCACGCTGTGCTTATCCACTTTATTCTGATGGAAATGCGGGGTTTTCGGGGTTGGGGCTATGAGAAACAATGCTGCAGGGGGCATTCTGATGCAGGGGTCCATGTTCTGAGCTCAGCGACCTGGGTGTGGAATTACCAAACGGTACGCTGGGTACGGGCGTGTTCGGATTTCTCAGGAAGCATGGGTTATTTTTCAAAAGGCTTGCCTTCCAAGAAACAGCAATTGTTGGAGAGGATGTGGAGAAAGGGGATCCCTCCTACATTGTTGGTGGGAATGCAAGTTGGTACAGCCACTCTGGAAAACAGTGTGGAGGTCCCTTAAAAAGTTAAAAATTGAACTACCCTATGACCCAGCCATTGCACTACTGGGTGTTTACCCCAAAGATACAGACGTAGTAAAGAGAAGGGCCATATGCACCCCAATGTTCATAGCTGCATTGTCCACAATAGCCAAATCATGGAAGGAGCCGAGATGCCCTTCAACAGATGACTGGATTAAGAAGCTGTGGTCCATATATACAATGGAATATTACTCAGCTATCAGAAAGAACGAATTCTCAACATTTGCTGCAACATGGACGGCACTGGAGGAGATAATGCTAAGTGAAATAAGTCAAGCAGAGAAAGACAATTATCATATGATTTCTCTCATCTATGGAACATAAGAACTAGGATGATCGGTAGGGGAAGAAAGGGATAAAGAAAAGGGGGGTAATCAGAAGGGGGAATGAAACATGAGAGACTATGGACTATGAGAAGCAAACTGAAGACTTCAGAGGGGAGGGGGGTGGGGGAATGGGATAGACTTGTGATGGGTAGTAAGGAGGGCACGTATTGCATGGTGCACTGGGTGTTATACGCAACTAATGAAGCATCAAACTTTGCATCGGAATCCGGGGATGTACTGTATGGTGACTAACATCATATAATAATAAAATTAAAAAAAAAAAAGGCTTGCCTTCCAAAACGGTGGGAGATGTTCGTGGCTTCTCTTCCTTTCCCTCACCTGATGTTGTCTGTCTTGATTTTTCCCAATCTAGTAGATGCGTAGCAGTATCTTGTGATTTAAATTTGTGTTTTCCTGATGACGAGGGCATGTTTTCGTATTCCTGAGACATTTGGGGTTTGTGTGTGTGCCTGTGATGTCTCCTGGCGTCTTCTGCCTGACCTTTCTGTTTGAGAGGAGTTCTTTATATGTGTAGAACCGTGACTTTGTTGGGTTAACTGGGATACAAATCTCCGTTCCTCGTTTGTGGCTTATTATTTTATTTTTGATGATTTGATTGAATAAATTAGAGTTCTTTAATTTTATGCAAGCAAATTAATAAATCTTTTCCTTTGGGTTTGTATGTTTTGTGCTTATTTAAAAATTCTTCTTCTTAACATTTTCTAATGGCGTGATAGCTTTGTATTTCCTAAGTCTTAAATCCATGTAGAATTATTTCTGCATGTGGTATGAGATAGGGATTCAATCTCATTTGTTTTCTGCCTGGACACCCAATTTCCCGGCATGATTTCTTGGAAAGCTCAGTTTTTGCCCTCTGATCTTCAATAAAAATGGTGATAGGCGGTGATGTCTATACATTTGTGGGTCTGTTTCTGGCCTCATTCTGTCCTCCACGTGCAACTCTCTAGTCCTACACCGAAACCACGTGTCCTCGCCTAGCATATAAAAGCCTTGTTGACCAAAAGGACAAGTCCATCTATGTTTTCAGCTTTCAGATGCATTGAAGATACTTGGCCCCTCTCATTTTCATGTATTTCAGAATTAGTATATCGTGCTTCACACCCAAACATTATTAGGATTTGTATTATGACATTGAATCGTTAAATCAGTTTTGGGTAATTGGTATTTTCCATATTCAAGCTTCCAATCCGTGAAAATGGAATACTATTTATTTAGATTTTCTTTAAAGACTCTCAGTAGGCTTATTTGATTTTCTCCAAAGTATAGACGTTTCTCCGGAAGTTCCACATCAAACAGTTCTCGCATGTCTTGTTGTATTGTGGTACATGGGAATGCAATCAACTTTGATACCCGATTTGTGTCTCGCAGTGCTGTTACAAGAGGATACTAATTCTAATGACATCTCTATCTATAGAGATAGAGATGTGCACCAACATGGTTTCCTCTCCCCTGCTCATCCTCACACCTCTTACTTCCTCTCTTGCCTACTGCATGAGTCCCAACCTCCAGCGTAATCTTGAATCGAACAGTGATACCATAAGGTGTTGTCTTTCTCTTGGCCTCAAAGGGAATGCTCTCTCCACTTAACCGTCGAATATGTTTCTGCAGTTTGCTACGAATGTTAATGACAAATAAATGCTGAATTGCCTGAAGTTCCGTTAAGCGTTCTTACCAGTCGCTGGCTCCAGTGACTTCTGCTTCCGGTTTCTGCATTCACCCAACTCAGTGAGTCAGCTTTGGGGGTGGCGGTTTGTCCTGTGACATCAGTTTTCTGATGAATCTGGGAAAAGTCACTGATTTTCTGTTGGTTCAGGGTTTTTTTTTTTTTTTCTTTTCTTGTGGTGCAAATGGGAACAACAGCTTCCAAGCTCTTGTATTTCAGAGAAGAAACTGGCAGTCTTGCCTTCATTTTTGAAAAATAATTTCACTGGGTATAAAATTTTATTTTGATCTTTCTTGTCAGCAGTTCAAAATGTGGCTTCACTCCTCCATTGTTTGCATTATTTCTAAAGTCTGCTGCCATCCTTACCTTTGCTCCCCTGTATGTGACGTGTCCTTTTTCTCTGACTACTTTTAAGATTTTTTCTTAATGGCTGGTTTTGAGCCATTTGATTATACTGTACCTTTGTGTTGTTGTGTTTTTCTTTCATGCATCTTGTTAAAATTCAGTGAGTCTCCAGGACTTGTGGGTTTTGCAGCTTTCAACAAATTTGTAAAATCTCTAGGCATTGATTTTACAAATGCTCACCTGTCTCTCTTCTTCAGGGACTCCGGTTACATGTGTACCAGGCTGCTCGATACTATCCCGCAGCTCACTGAGGCCGTGTGAACTTTTTCAGTCTTAAAAAAAAAAAACCCGTGTTTCATTCTACATCATGTCTTTTGCTTTGTCTTCCAGTTCACTAATCTTTGCTTCTGCAGTGTCTTATCTCCTGTTCAAGCCAAACGGTGTACTTTTCATCTCAAACAGTTTTCACCTCTCGAAGTGTGACTTGGATCTTTTTTGCACCTTTCATTTCTTTGTTGACATGCTCAGTACTTTCTCTAGCTTTTAGACTATACTGGATACATTCATAGTAGCTGTTTCAACATCCTTATCAGCTTTTTTTAAAAAGACTTTTTTTATTTATTTGAGAGAGAGAGAGTGGGCACAAGCTGGGAGGAGGGGTAGAGGGAGAGGGAGAAGCAGGCTTCCCACTGAGCAGGGAGTCTGATGCGGGACTCGATCCCAGGACCCCGGGATCATGACCTGAGCTGAAGGCAGACGCTTCACTGACTGAGTCACCCAGATGCCCCCATATCAGCTTTTTCTAACATTTGTATGAGTTTTGGGTCAGCCAACTGATGGATTTTCTCCTCATTATTGGCCATACTTTTCTGCCTCACGATTTTTGGTCATGTTTGCTAGTGTGTGAGCTTTACCTTGCTGGGTGCTGGACGCATTCGTGTTCCTATGGACGTTCTTCGGTTTATTCTGGAACTCCGGTTTTGAGGAATCAGGTTCAGGTCTTCCTTTCAAGACTTTGTTAAGGATCAGCAGTGCAACATTTCATCTAGTGCTGATCTGCACTCCTGAGACGAGATCAGCCCTGAGTGCTCTACCCAGCTGGTAGGAATCATGAGGTTTTCTGTCTGGCTGGTGGCAACAGCTACCTAGTCCTGCTGCATTTGCTGCTGCAGCCCCTGATCCTGTCTGGAGGTTCTTTCCCAGGCTTGGACAGTTTCCTCTCATGCACACAATGACCACTGAGTGTGCAAAGGGGACCACTCTGTACATCGCCAGGGCTCACCCTGCATGTAGCTCTCTCCTCTCCTCCTCACAGCACTCCAAGCTGTGAACACCAGCTACCTGGTCTTCCTCTCAGCTCCTCAACCCAGAGAGTCTTCCGGCTTCTCCTGGGTCCCTTCCCTGTGCCGTGGCCTGAGAACCAACCCCAGGCAGTAAGCTGGAGAAATCAGGGGGCTTGCTTTGTTTCTCCCCATCTCTCAGAGGTCCCTGTGCCTATCTGATGTCCAATCTCTTAGAAACCATATGCCATATATGTTGTCCACTTTTGAAGTTATTTTTCAAACAAGGCAGTTCATGTACGTCTCTCCTGCACCTGCAGCCCTGCCCCCTCCTCATTCCGGTTATTGCTTATTTGTGCCCTTGCCCTTTATGGTCAGTTTCACCAAAGATTTGCTATTTTCCAAAGGAAAATTTCTACTTTGTTGACTCCCTCTTATCTGCCTCTTTCCTATTTCATCAATTTATGTCCTTATCTTTATTATTGATTTCATTGTTCTATTGTTCCATGTTGGGTTTATTTTGCTCATTTTCCCCCTAACTTCTAATGATAGATGCTTTATATATGTATTACCTCATGGTGAAAATGGGTTCCAGAGAGGGTTTGAATTTCCTACTGTCAGGATCCAGGGATCCGATCAGTCCTTACATTAAGTTATTGTCTTGAGGTTTTTAAGACCACGGAGGCAGTATGAATTCAGGCCATAAACACGCTTAAGGGCTGCTTGTGGTTCAAATGATTTCCTTTTTATGCCAAAGTCTAAGTCAGCTGACTTTGCAACATGCCAGGGAGAGGGCTGGGCTTTGTATCGGGCTCGCTTTGACACTGAGTGGATGGTAGGGCAGCCCCTGCCAGGATCTTTCTGTTGGGTGGACCTGAGCCTTGCTTCCTGACCCACAAGACCTTGAGGTCTGAAGCACAAGGTCACACAGGTTGGCAAATGCCATCAGGCAGGGGCCTGAGCCCTCTGCTCACCTTTCCACGTCCCTGACCATATTTTGTGTCTGAGCTGAGGATTCCTATGTGCCCCCCCCACCCACAGATGCTCTCAAGAAGGCTTTCCTTTCTTTTTTTAGTATTTATTTTAAAATATTTAAAACAGCTACCAAGTTTGTCATTTTACCAAAACTCAAGGTTACTAAATTTCTTTTCCATGAGCATTTTCATGTTGTCATTTTATACCTTCTTAACTCAGCCTCAAATGGTAAGAACCTGCTTTTTCTGCTAAATCTAAGCTCTACCTTCTTTGATATCTGCATTTAACAAGCAAACTTGCTCAGTCTTACAGAGTAAGGCAAGGCTGCTGTCGCCTCATAGTACCTGAGAGCTCGTCATGCCCCATCTCCCCTCTTGCTTCACTGCCAGGCTTCCCGGGAGTGCCTCCCGTTCTGCACTGTGACTTCATTGACCGTTCGCCATGAATTCACTGTAATCTTGCTTCTTCCTGCAGAGTTCCGTGAAGCTCCTCAGTCAGACCCCAGGAGACTTCTTGCTGAACTGCTGAATCCAAGAGACTTTCCGTTTCCACCTCTGCTTTGGGCAGCACTGGCTCCTTCGAGTGTGCCCGCTCTCTCTCTCTCTCCCTGCACCATGGCTCTCTCCCCTCTCCTGGTTCCCCTCCTACCTCTCCGGTGGCCCTCCCTCAGACTCTTCCTCTGATAGGCTTCCCTGCGGGTCCCTCCCCTCTGGCCCTTCGGAGCCGCCATTCCCCGGGGTCCCGCCAGCTGTCTCCAGGGCCACAGCCCCACCGGACCTCTGTCTTATTTGACTCACGAACAGCCAAATCCCCAAGGCTCCCTGGAGTCAGCAGAGTGAGCCTGTCCAATAGTGAGCTTCACATGCCCGCTATCACGGTCCGACCTGCCCGTCCGGTTACGCTCCCCTTCTCAACAGCTGGCCTTCTGTCCCCGAGCAGAGCATTCCAGGAGCCCCTGGGTGCTTCTTCACTCTCCAGCCTCTGTGTGCCATCACACGCCGCCGACTCGCCACCCGCTTCTGGCCGCCCCTCCTTGGATGTGCTCAGCGTCAAGCCAGCAGCCTTCTGTTGGCCCGACCACACGAATCCACTTTCCACAGGCAGCTCTGCACATGGCAGCCACAGGACTGCAGTCCCAGAGACCTCCGGGCGCCCGGAGTACAGGCTGTCTCTGCCCCAGCTCATCCACTCTGGGTGGTTCTCAGACATGTGTGTCCTTGGCAACCTGCTGTCTTCGGTCTTGGCTTTTTCCTTTGTTTCCCACATTCTGTCCTTGTTTACAGACTCTGGCCACCATCTTGGGCTACCCTGAATTCAGCTGTGACAATTGCCTATGTCCTTGTCCTTCCTGAGAGTGGGGCGGGGTCCTTTCCTCCAGCAGGAAGCACGATTCTTGGTCCATAAGAGGTTCTTAATAAATATTTGCGGCTTGCATGAGTCAATGACCCAGAGCTCCCTGGAGCTCTTCTTCCCTTCCCTTCCTCCCTCACCTCCCCGGGCTTCCTCCCAGCTCATGTCCCGCTCGGCATCTGTTGGAAGAACACCAGCAGCATTGTTTATGAAGGTCCTGCTGAGAGTCAGACTCACCCCAGAGCCCGCACGTGCAGTGATTTATTTAATGATTTCTAACACCCTGAGAGGAAGGCACTCCACTCCTGTAACCAAGAGGCCAAACGACCTACTCTGGGTCCCACGGCGGTAAGCCTGAGTGTGCGGCATGCCGCGTCCTCCCCTCCACTCTGCACCTGCGGCTGCCCCGGGGCCGGGCAGAGGCAGATGAACACTTGGACAGCCACTGGCCGTGGTGACAGCATCTGGATTCCTGTCCGCCTCTCTGGCTGGGCAGGGACTTTCACCCAGTCCTCTGTGCAGGCCAGGATCCCAGCACCGTGACGACACAAAGGGGGTCCCAAAAATTCCTTCATTAAACAAACAAACGAATGGAATGCTTTAGGAGGTTTCAGGACTGGGTCTGAGAGACCACAGAGAGAGAAAGCCGCAGGTGCGTGGCACAGACCATGACCAGGAGCCAGAGAAATTGCCTTTGTCTGTTAAGTTGCTGGAGTGTAATCCTTACAACACACTCATTTGTAAAATAGGCACCAATAGACGACATCAATGTCTCATAAAAACAGCTGCCCTCCACTGTCCCTCCTGTCCTTGCCCACCTTCATCGACCTCCCGGAACCCTGGTGGCTGGATCTTCCAGTAATTGCATTTATATTTCAAATAAAATTCTTTGACCCCTATTTATAACTTTTGTTCTCAGTTCTACGCATCATCAATTGACCTTCTACAAGAATAGATGAGACTTCATCTCCCCGTCCCCTCGTTCCCCAATCAGAGCATCAGGATTTAATTTGTGACTTTACATAATGTAGTTAGGCTTTGCGTCTTTCTCCATGGGACACAGAAGGCGCTGGCTGACTCCCGTGGTAGAGAGTGAAGCGCCTGCTTGTCTGCAGCCAGCCTCCGCGAGGGCTGAGGGCGGGGCTGCGTCGCGTGCTCACACAGCTGCAATCCAGTCGACGTGTTGCATCCCTGGGTTGATTCTCAAACTGGAATCCAGTGAAAAATGCTCCCACCATTACTGCCACTTAGATGCCACCCTCGGGACTCCGCATGAGGCGGACTGATGGGTCTCCCCACCCTGGAGCTTCTCTGTTCTTCCTGAAATTTTTATGCCTTTTTCTTTGATGTCACTTTAACAACATCTTTATCTTTTCCCCCAAATCTTCATTTGGGAAAGGTTCCCATGGAGTTCCCCCCCTCCCCCTTGCAGACAGACAGCTCTGGACGTCCAGGGGTGGGACTGCTGTCCTGGGGCCTGCCCTCAGGTGATCCCCTCCCCGTTTCCTGGACCCACTCTGCCTCTGGTGACCCCGTTGTATCCTGGAGAACATCCTTGAAGTGCACTCGAGCGTGTAGAATGTCCATGGTCAGGGTTTTAATCACTTGAATATTGCAGGAAAGTGGAAGTTAACTTAGAACCTTTCAAACATACCCATTGCCCACTAGCTAATAGGTGTGAGGGCCGCCAGTGGAGAGCCAGGTCTCTGATGGCNACTGTATGTTTCAAACATACCCATTGCCCACTAGCTAATAGGTGTGAGGGCCGCCAGTGGAGAGCCAGGTCTCTGATGGCCCCGGAGCCACACCCCACCCGGCATCTGCTCTTCGGGGAATGTGCCCCTGGAGGAGAGCTGCTCCCACCAGCTAGTCTCTTGCCTAAGACCGCTCTTCTCTGCAATGGTGAAGTTGAGTTGTTGTGACCGTCCATATGGGCTGCAAAGCCTAAAATAGAGACTCCTTGGTCCAGTATCCAACGGAATGTTCTAGACGGTGGTGATGTTCTCTGTCTGTGTGTCCAGGATGGGAGCCACTGGCCGCAATTGGCTACTGACCAATTGCAATTGCAATATGTCTAGTGCAACTGAGGAACTGAATATTTAATTGCATCTAATTTTAATTAATTTTAGTTCAAACCCCACATCTAGCTAAAGGCNATGTCTAGTGCAGCTGAGGAACTGAATATTTAATTGCATCTAATTTTAATTAATTTTAGTTCAAACCCCACATCTAGCTAAAGGCTGCCATGTGGGACGGGCCCCTGGCCGGTTGAGACCAGAGGCAGGCCTTGGGGAGTGCTGGGCCACAGTGGGGCAGGAGTGGAAGCAGGCTGGGAGGGTCCCTGCAAGCAGGGTCTGGGGGTCTGGGTCCACCACTCCAGGTGTGCAGCCCAGAGAGCCTGCATGTTGCCCAGAGGAGTGGGGAGAGCGGGGTCCTCATTGCCTAGATGGAGACAAAAGTCAGGAAGCTGCCACAGCCCCCCTCCCAGGCCGCGCTGTTTTAAACAGTGGAGGTGGTACCTGGGCTGGAGAGCTGTTGGTGTGAAATTCTGGGAAGGAATTCTGTCCACCACCCGTGAGCAGAGTGATGGCGCATGGGCCACCTCTGTCACCCTCAGCGTCCTCCTCGACAAGACCCCGGGGTTCTGGGGAGGGTTGGGAGGATGTCGGATGCATGCTGGGCACACAGTAGGTCTACGATAATCAAGACCCCCTTGGCTGAATTTTCCAGGATTCAGGGCTGGTGAGGTATCTGTTGATGTTGTCGTAAAGAAAAGGCGTGATCGTGATTCTGGGGCAGTGGAGGGAAAGGTCAGCTGAGCAGCTGCTCGGCCGCGGGAGGCTGGGGGGCTTGGTGCCGACGCGCGTGGGGGATCCAGTTACAGAAGCAGCTATTTTCCGTCCTCCTGCTGACGGAAGGATGGTGCCCTGGTGCCGTGTGGCCTTGGGAGGCTCCCCAGCCACACTGGCTAGCAGCGGCCTGGCGTCCGCGTGCACACACGTACATGCACACGCACGCCTGGCTGGGGACAGGATGCCCACGCTTTGGGCGCTGCGGACCCTCTCTGCACACAGCCCCTCTCCCCACCACCCATACGGCTTTGTCCTCTCGGTCCCGCCGGCCAAGCCATGCCTTCCATTCACTGTGTCCCACCCACGGGTCCCCTTTGTCCTTTTCCGTCTCTCGGGATGAGCACAAAGGGGAGTGACAAGCATTTTGCTTTTCTTTTCCAAGAAGTCTTGAAGAATGAACAAACAGGCAGCGAAACTGACAAGGCGTCTGTCCCTGGCGGGTCTGTCTGTAATTAAAAATCACCCAATTTGAGTTTGGCCCCGTGCAGCTGGCTGCTCCCTGAAACTTTTACAGAGCACCCGCGCACTAATGAGGATGCCAGCTAATTACTTGTAAAATGATTAAGAAATCACACTGGGACAATTGACGGGTCTCAGCAGGGAGCCCGTCAGACTCCGCTCAGGCCTCTCAGCCTCTGACGGCAGCTTCACATCTGAAAGATGTTGAGATGTTGACGGCAGACAGCGCGCAAGGCCTCGGCAGGCGGGGAGGTCAGAGGTGCGGGCGGGACCCCTCTAATCTCCCCGACCCCACAGACATTCATGGGTACCGACCCCGGGCGGATCCTTGCTCCCTCAGCAAGACCATGTCTGTTTATTGCATTTCTGGTAAGTTCCAAAGCTGCCGTGGGGCCTGGCGGTTAGCTTTACCATGAGGCCACCTCCTGCTCCCGTGCCAACTCCCCCCCGTCCAGGCCAGGCCGTTGGGCAAGGTGGGTGAGGGCTGGCAGGCAGCTGGGCTCCTGTGGTGGGGCTGAGTGCAGGGGCTCTGAGCGGTGGGCAGAGCCCGCTCCTGGGGTCAGCCAGCGCAGCTCTGTGGGGCCTCCCAGCCTGAGGCAGGGCTGCCCTGTGGACCATCCAGGGGCGGGGGGGGGCAGGGCTGGGTCCTGGGAGGGGAGCTGGTACAGGGGAGCTGGTAGGTTCATATGTTTAATTGTGCTCAGGCCTGTGCAGTTTGCTTAACTTTGTCTGTTCGTGGAGGAGGAAAGAGGTTCTTTTCTGCTTCCTGCTCTGTGCTGAACTCCCAGGTGGCTCAAAGTCTGTCTCCCGCAGTTAGCCAACCTGACATGGCCCTGCCTTCCAGAAGGAGCTCCCTGATGCTCTCAGTGACCCGGATCTTGTACTTCCCTGAATGGGCCTCTCCACCCTGACCCAGCTTTGCAGCCTGTGGCTGGAGGAGCTAACAGCCACTCTGCCCCAGGGCCTGGTGATCCCACTGCTCCCACTGTCTTGTGCCCTGGAGCCAGTCCTGCCTCTCGGTGCCCGTTGTTCGGCCTGTCCTGCCAGGTGACAGGGAGTGTACGCTGAGATTCTCTTTCTGGACCAGCTGGTCAGCGCCTCCTGCATCTCAAGCTGTGAGTCACCAGCACCAGGCCACTTCCTCCAAGAGCTGGCTTGAGATGCCCGGGAGCTCCGGGGGAAATGAAAGGCACACTTGCACGTGCAAGCAGCCATCAAGCCCGTATGCACACACACACACACCTTGCACAGCACACATACTCACACACATCCCACACACCCCACATACAGTCACACACGTGCACACACACGCAGACAAACCCCACATACAGTCACACACGTGCAGACACACACACGCAGACACACCCCACATAGTCACTCGCACACATGCAGACACACCTTTCTTTCCAATCAGCACCCCATCTGACAAGTCCTGGCACTGATTCCAGAACAGCCCTGTTTGAAGCCATCAGGCGGGGTTTTCTTTGATTTTGCTTCTAATTATGAAGCCTTTCGGCGGGAGGCCTCCAGCGGTCCGGCGCCCCTTCCCGGCTCTGGAAGGATGTGGCTGTCACACCTCCCACCATGACTGTGCCATTGCCAGGGCCGCCCCGGGAGCAGGGCCGAGACCCACCTCCCTCCCCTCCTCCCTGCCTTGCCTCCACTGCCCGGGGAGCCCAGGCGGGCACGGCACAGCCTCTGCCTCGGGGGCTGCGTTTGCACCACCTGTGGTGTGCGGACCTCGCTGGCACACGAGCTGCTTCCAGGAGTTCCTCTGTGAGCTAGCAGGGTTTCGGGAAGCCGTGTGCACACGCCTGTGTCACTGCACACAGGCCCAGTTTCAGGACAGCTTCCCAGGCTGTATGCCTTTCGTCGTCTCCCTATCTGCCTTCTCGGCCACACCGCCAGTGCCAGGTGGAAGGCAGCGGCCAGGTGGTCTCGGCCCGTATCCGCTGCCCAGTGTGGCGCTCAGCCCCTCGCCACTGATGACGAGGTGAGTCGTGTAGACGTCTGAGTTTGTGTGGGGGCCCTTCATCAAACTGTTCCCTGTTTCCTAAGGGTTTTTGTCCTAAATGAATGCTGAGGTTTGTCCAAATGGCAAACCCAGGTTGTGCTTTGAGGGAGGGCATGGCATCCCCTGGGAAAGCAGACGAAGGGCCCAGCCGGGCAGGAGGGAGGTCGTGGTGGTGTCGCCCAAGCACAAACCTGAGGGAGGGGTGCAGGGGTGCAGGAGGGAGGCCAGTGGGAGAGCCAGAGGCCACATAAGGGCTCAGTCTCTGTCCAGTGGCACTGGGTGGAGGGGCGGGGCACAGGGGCAGGGGTGAGGCTCTGAGGCTCAAAGGCAGAGACGGCTGGACAGTGGAGGTCAGAGTGGGTGTAAGACCCTCTGGGGCTCAACTCCACCGGCTTGCTGACAGATCACACATCGGGACAGCTAGGGGGTGTCATGTCTGATCTTTCTGGTGGAGGCACCGTATCCACTCAAGAGGTGGCTCCAAGGAGCCTTGACAGCACCGGTGACTTCCTCTCGCCCAGTACCCGGCACGCTCAGCCCTGCAGGCACCTTACAGCTTACACAGCACGGAGAGCTTCCATCACCTCGACTCCCCCCGATCGTGGGTCTTCAGTGGCTCCCCCGCAGCAGGGGTGTGTCCCCCAGCAAGCCTCCCCCATGGGCCGCAGCCCCCGACCTTGTTTGGCTGAGCTGCCCCCACCGCACTCCGCCAGCATCCGACCGCGGGCCTCGGGCTGTTTGGGCTTCAGCAATCCCACGTGCATCGTAAGATAGTCTCGTTCGTTTGTTGTCATTTGTCTTCAGGACGGGTCTGATGTCCTTAGCAGGTAAGAGCTGTCATATTCCTTTTCATGCCCCTGCCCCAGAGGACCTCGCTCTGCTGCTGTGCCGAGGGAACGTATTTTTGCTAAACCAGATTTTATGGGAATGAAAGTGTGTGGTTCACTGGAGCATCAGGCCCAGGAGAGGTGGAGAGAAGATGGTGAGCTGAGCCTGGGTTGCTGGAGAAGGTGGGTGGGCTCGCGAGAGCCCAGCAGGGCCAGAGTAAGGAAAGGTGTGAGGCTGACAAAGCCAGAACGTGCCATCAGCCGGGATCTGGGGGAGCTGGCCTGGGCGCTGGGAGCTGAGGCAGCGTGCAGAGGGTGTGGGAAGGTGACTCAGGCCCCAGGACTTACAGGGGGCAGCATGTCCCAAAGCTGATGGCGCTGCAGCTCGCAGGAGCTCAGAGGCGTGCCTGCGAGGCTGGTGTTGGGATCTCCGGGGGGCAGCTCTGTGAGCTGGTGCAGGACATCTGGGCAGGGAGACTCGGGCCCTGGCTCTGCTGGTGCCTCTGTGGGGTGATGAGCCATGCTGGGGTGAAGCCCGCATGCCCTGGAAATAGCCCTGGAGCCCCTTCTCCCCAGTCCATCTCCCGGTCAACCACTGGCAGAAATTAAAAGCAGTCAGATGTCAGTATGTGTGTGCGTGGCTGGAGGGACAAGGCTGGCCGGTCCCAACCCCAGGCACAGAGCAGGGGAGGGGAAGGGGGGCTTGGGGCCGAGAGGCGCAGGGAAAACCAGCTCTGGGCTCATCGATAGTGAATTAAAAACAAACACCCACACGTCCACTCATCCAAATTAACATTTTGCCATTTGTGCTCCAGATTTTTAATACAAAGGAAATGAATGATTCCGATCAAGTCAAAATCTGCTGGGTTGTGTTGGGCCCAGAGAAAAGGGGTGGACAGACACTATAACAACACAGTGACCACGCGTCGATGGAGTGAAGTGTAAATCAGAACTTATTAAGAAGCTATAATAATTACACTCTCGCTGTGCTCATCCCACTCTTAACTTTCCCAGTCAAAATATGCTTTTGAAATCTGGCCACATCATTCATCACATATACAGTTCACTCATGCCTACCTTGTAGCTGTAACAGATCTCATTCAGAACCCTGATATTTGCATTTATTTCCAACTTTTCTGATACAAACATCGCTTCCGTGAACATTTCTTGGCACGCTTTTCCTTCAGATTTCTGTAAGATTCTCTATTCCTCTAAGTAGATATGATGAATCAAATATTTGACCATCTATGTTTTTATTTGCTTACGTGTATTTTTAATTTACATGAAGTAACATTCGTTCTTTACGGTATGCAATGGACCAGCTTTGACAAATGCTCAGTCACAGCTAGGGAACAGAATGTTTCCATCACCCCAGATTTCCCGGTCCCGCCTCTCTGCGGTCAAGCCCTTGTCCTGCCCCCAGCTCCAGGCAAACCCTGGTCTCTTCTCTGTCCCTTTCCCGTAAATGGAATTGTGGAGCATGCGACATTTGGGTCTGGCCTCTGAGATGCATGCATGCTTCTGTGTGCTTCAGGTCTGCTCCTGCGTGTTGCCGAGAGGATCCCCCCCGCCCGGGTACAGAGGACCCGCTATGCTCATCCCTCCACCCGCTGGAGGGCATCTGTGGGTTCCACAATCTGGTGATTGCGATAAACATTCACATACAGCATTAGTGGAAATACAGGCTTGCACTTCTCTTGGGAAAATACCTAGGGGTGCGATTGCTGGGGCCTACCATGAGTGCACATTTGACTTCTAGGAAAACGCCACACTGTGTTCTCAAAGTTACTGTTGCACGTTTGGCATTCCTACCAGCAACGTGAGAGTTCTGATGGCTCTGCCTTCTTCCCAGCACTTGGTATTGGCAGATATAGATGTATGCACACGTGCACACACATACACGCACGTGTGTCTTTATAGGTACATACACCACACACAAACACACATATATTCACATATATCCACACAGATATATTTTAATAGTAGGTAAACCCCTCACGGTGGTTGTGATTTGCATTTCCCTACTGGTGAGTAATGTTCAGTGTATTTTCATCAGCTCATTTGTCACCAGTGTATTTTCTTAGGTAAAATGTGTGTTCAGATAGCTTGCCCACTTTTTAGTGTTTTTTTTTAGGTTTCTTTTTATTAAATTATGATACTTCTTTATAAATTCTGGATACAAGTTATTTGCCACATATGCGATCCTTTGCAAATACTTTCCCCCAGATGCAAATATATCTCTCATGAAAATGTCTTTTCGTTCCTTTTCTAGTGTCTGTCACAGAGCAAAAGTTTTAATTTTGATAAAATCCAGCTTGTCAATGTTTTTCCTTTATGTATTGTGCTTTTGGCATCATATCACAGAAAGCTCTGCCAAACCCAGGATGGGCAAACTCTGTCTGGAAAGGACCAGGTAATAAAAACTGGAGTCTTTGTGGGCACACGATCTGGAGCTCATCTGAATATTTTTGGTTTTCGTTGTTTTGGCGGGTGTGTGTCTTCCCTCCCTCTCTCTTTCTCTTTCCCGCACAAGCCTTTCAAAATACAAAGCCATTTGTAGCTCAAAGGTCATCTAAAACAGGCCTTGGGCTAGATTTGGTCCTCGGGTCATGGTTTGGTGAGTCCTGTTCTCGCCCCAGGTCACAAAGATGTCTTATGTTTTCTTCTAGAAGTTTTGTACTGTTCCATTTCACTTTCAGGTATGGAATTCATTCTAAGTTATTCTCCCTGTCACACGTGAGGTATGGGTCAAGATTTCATCTTTGATGTCCAGTTGATTCAACACCATTTGTTGAGAAGACTACCCTCCCTCCATTGCCAAGGTGATTGCTCTTGCATTTCAGTAAACCTCTCACTCGACTGTATTTGTGTGGGTCAATTTCTAGACTCTATTCTACCTTACTGCTCAATGCTTTTAAGAGGTTGTTTTTAGTAGTACCTCTAGCTTTAGCTGAAATATTGGTCATACCTCCTGAGACCATCATGACTGGAAACAGAGGTCCCTTAAGTTTACTGATTTTAAGCACTGGTTGGTATTCCATCACATGTGGTTATTTTCTGAACATTCACCATCACAAAGGCTAACCTGAGCAGCTGTGTGCATGGCCCCCTGTGCACATGTCTGAGGGTGGTCTCCAGGCCCTGATGCCCAGCGGAGTGTTGCCATCCTTGCCACCACCTACTGTGGGAATGCTCAGGGCTTCCCAGTGCTTGGGGCCATAGTCCTGGCATCAAGAGGTGAGAGGGCATGAGTGCTAGGCCTCCTGCTGTATGGGGGTCAGCGGCACATGAAGAATTGCCCTGAATTGTTCATAACTGTCAAATATCCCATCTGAGCATTCATGTTGGTACATCTGTTTACCAAATTTAATATGTAAATAAAGATATTTTTGCATGGATTTAATATAAACTGAACATACATGCAGAATCTGGCAATGCCACTACTCTGTAACTAGAGGCTGGATTGAACTGTTTTGTTCAGACCTTTCCTGAGACTCATCCATCATTTCGGATTATCATGTCGACAGTGGTATTTGGGCAATGCCACCGTATCAGACCCCCCAGGGGGCTCATTCTGCTCTATATAGATGTCCCCCTCCATGGCCTTGTGAAGCACGTAATCCTCTCTCGGCACACACACAGTCGCATCTCTGTTAGTCTGCACTTACGATAATGATTATCAGTGATTATTCATACACTAAGTATTTCTGAAAGTTTTGTTTCAAAATGTGGTGTGTAAAAGAAAGTGAAGACAACATTCAGCTAAATATTTCAAATACAAATGAACTCATCAAGGAAATAAAAGCATCTGACACTTAACTGAGTCTTCCATTTAGCTCTGCCGAAGCATTTACATACTGAATACATATTGTTTTACTATAAATTGCTCTCCTTTTATTTCCACTCTATATTATAGATGGGGCATTAGATTGATTTTAAAAAAACAATGTGTGCTAGTTAGGTTATATTGCCTATGATTTTCATGTCAAGAGGATAGAGAGGTGTTACACAGTATTTGTAATGAGAAGGGTGTTCTGGGTCTGAGGGACGGGAGTGAAATTTCTGGAGCGTGGAATGCCTGCAGTTGACCCTCCCGGGCTGCGCGGAGCTGCTGTCCACGGTGCTGAAACAATGACTGCTTTCTGCGCAGAGAGCCATCTTCCCGTCCCCGTGCTCCTCAGCCCCTGTGCCGCTAGACGTGTTGATTCGCTTTTGTGTTGGGTGTGAAGTGGTAACTATTGTTTAATTAGCATTCCCCCAGGCATCTTCCTCTGCTGTTGCCACTTGGGAATCCTCTCTGATGAACTGAAGTTCACATCCTTTGTCCACATTTCTATTGTATTATGTACTTTATTCTTATAGATCGGTAGAAGTTATTTCTATATTCTGGACACCAGTGTTTTGCTATATGTACTGCAAATTATTCCTTCCCTGCTGTTGCAGTTCTAGTAATCGTGTTTATGGGTTTTGGGTGTGTGTGTGTGTGTGTGTGCGCGTGTGCGCGTGCGCCAAAGGTTTTCATTTGTTGTAGTTACATTCATCAGCCTTTTGCTTTGGGGGGTGTTCTTTTCGAGTCTTGTTTAAGAAACTGTTTCTTACTTTTAGGTTATAATGAAAATACCCTATAATTATTTTGAGAAAATTTAAAGACTTTAAAAAAATTCTCATTCAGGCCTTTAATCATGTGGAATTCATTATATTGAATAGGGTGAGGGAGGGAATCTAACTTTTTTCTGATGGAAAGTTCTCGTGTTAAGTCATCTATCCGTTATTCACTGATTTGAGTACTATCTCAACAATTCTTCAAATCGCCGTATATGTGTCACTCTGTTTCAGGGCTATTCTGTGTTCTGTTTTGTTCCATAGATCCATTTGTAATTCCCTGCATCAATATAGTCTGTTTTATTTACTATGCCTTCATAATACTTCTCATACTGTTGTATGCAAGTACCTCCTCCTTAAACTTATTCTCTTCAAATTATTCTTGAACTTTAGTCCCCCATATGGATTTTGAGATTGGTGTGCCAGTTTTCACATAACAATACTGTTGGGATTTTGACTGGGATAACATTGAGTTTATTAGTTAATTTGGAAAGAGTTGTAATCTTTATGATATTGTCTACTCATCCATGAAAATCTCTTCACTTATCCAGATCTTTTTGTTATGTCCTTCAATAAATTTTATAATTTTGTAATTTTCTTCATAAGAATTCTTGTGCATACTTTATTGCATTTATTCCTAGGTAACAGTTTTTGTTGCTATCGTGAATGAGATTTTTTTTTTCTCTATTACATTTCTTACTTGCTATTTTACGGTACAAGGGAAAGCTATTGATTTTTTAAATGTTTATTCTATATTCAACTGCTCTGTTTTTATACATTGATCACTGTTTCCAGGAACTCTGCTGATTTCTCTCTCAGCTCTAATCACTTGTCCAGATTTTCCCAGACAATTGTATAATTTGCAAATAACCATGTTTTTGGTTCTTTCTATTGTCTACCTTACTTCCCTTTCTTATAGCACAGCTTTCAGGCTCAGTGAGATGTTGAGTAGTAGCACTGATTACAGTCAATCATGTCATATTCCTAACTTAAATGGAAATGCTTCTCCTGTTCAACCATTAATTTTCTTAAATTCCATTTCACATGATATCAATATTGCTAGCTTTATTACGATGAGTATTCTATGCTCTTGTTTTAACCTTTCTATATACATACATATAAATTCCATTTATATTCCAATTTTATCATCTTCTTTTTAGTACATTTGCATTTATTGTGATTGATTACTGTTATAATAGACTTATTTCTATCATCTTCTTTCGATTTTACCCTTCTTTTGTTTTTCATCCTTTCTTTCCTTCTTTGGATTGGTACCTTTCTCTTTCATATCTCAGAAGGTTTGGCAATGATGAATTATATTTCTAACATTTAGTGGTTACTTAAAATTATGACACAGAGAATTAACTTTAAAAATTCTGGAAATTATAGAGACATTCAGAATCTCCATCTTCCTGCTGTGTGTGATTAGGACCTTCCTATGCCTTAAGCATTAAACATACTTTCTCATCATTAATTATTATGTAAAATTTTATTTTAGCTTCTTTTTGTAAGCATGGAAAATTAATGAGATATTTTGAATAGTAGTGAATAATATTTGCAAACATATCAATCAATGCAACCTACTTGTTTCCTAAATTTTAACTCTTCCCCCTGGGTTTTTTCTCCCTGCTGAATTACACAATTTGTTCTTTCAGTGAGAATTCAGGATGAGTAATCTCTCTCAATCCTTGTATATTTAAAAAATATTGATTTTGTCCTCCTTGAACGTTAGTCTTGCTGGGTATGGAATTGTAAGTGAGACATTATTTTTCCTCAGCAATTTGGATGTATTACTGTATCGTTACTCAGCATATGACCGGCCTGGTAACTGGTCATAAATCAGCTTCTTCTCTTCCTTCTCATGATTTTCAGGGTTTTCTCTCTGATATTTTCCAATTTCAATAACATATGTCTTATTCCTGCTTGGAATAAATTGTGTTTCTTTTAGTTGAGAACTTACATCTTTCTTTGTCTCCAGAATATTCATAGCCATGATCTTCAAGTGTATCATCTCTCTCCAATTTACTCTGTCTTCTTCTGAAACTCGTATGATATTGTGTTGGACCTTCTCAACCCACCTTCCAAAACTCACCCTCTTTTTCATGTATTATACATTTCTTTAAAATGATCTCTTGGTTTTAAGCTTTGCCATACATTTGTAACTAGGGGGAGAGCCTCCAGTGTTTTAAAAAAAGATTTATTTATTTGTTTTAGAGAGAGTGGGGGGGGAGGGGCAAAGGGGAAGGAGGGAGAGAATCTCAAGCAGACTCCTTGCTGAGCACAGAGCTCAAAGCAGGGCCGTATCTCAGGACCCTGAGATCATGACCCAAGTTTAAACCATGAGGTGGAGGCTTGACGGACTGAGCCCCCCAAGTGCTCCAAGCCTCCATTTTAACCAGCTTTTTATGTGTTTGAAAAGAAGGGTATGTTTTCCTATGTTAGTCCAGACCACCATAATGAATCTTGGTTCTTCCTTTGTGCTTTGAATCTCATGACCAGATTTTTTCCGTCATTTTTCGCTAGTGATGTTGTAGGCTCAGGACATGAAACCATTAAAAGCCCATCTTCTTTTCCCTGGAGAGCTATCGATTCACACCGCTCCATCTGAGGAGCTCCTGTATTAGTACTACCGAGAGTAGTCGTAACAGCCGTAGCACAAGTAATCGTAGCAGTGGTATGGCACAGTCGTAGTTCCCACCTGTATGGCCAGCCCCAGAACGCTAAAGGCCCTCAATCAGCATTTCTTTAAAAAGTGAGCCCCTGTGTGTCACTGTACAAAGCACTTTCTACACATCATCTCATCCAGTCCTCACAATGACCTGTGGGACGGCATGGTTATTTGTCCTTTCCTAAGAATGACAAACTGAGCACAGAGAAGCTCTGAGAGTGAGCAAGGTCACAGGGACAGCAAGTGACCAAGTTGGGATTTGAAGCCATGACTGCAGACTCCAGGATTCAAGTGCTTGACCACAGTCCCTCTTGAGCCTCTCTAGAAAGGACCGGAAAGCAAGAAAATCAGGCATATAGACTCATGAATATATTAACTCATCATCTTTTTCATGTGCTGATAACAGAGCATGGTGGATAGGAACCTGCCTTTGAGAGGTTCTCCTTCTGATTGGAAATGGGTATAGAAATGTAATTAGAGTGCATCAAAGCAAGCAACATTCCTGAAGCTTGTGATACCTGAGGCAAGTCATGGACATGAGAAGAATTATCCAAGTGAAGGGAGCCAAGTGTGGGTTCCCAGTATCGAGTGGGTATGAACCTCTGCAAAGAGTTGGTGCTACAGGTGAGAAAAGAGAGAGGGGCAGTGGCTGGGATGAGCCTGGGCAAGTGGGCAGGGAGGGCCTTTTCTTGCCACATCAAGGACAGAACGCATGGGCCCACAGGAAAGGTAGGGGGAAACAAAGAATAGTGTCAAGTATGCAGAGAGATCTTCATGCCTAGCTAATGATTAGGTGAGTCATTTTTGCAGATGTCCAGGTCATTGCAAGTCCTGGGAACAAGGATTTCAGGTTGAGAAAGGACCCATGAATAAACCATGCGAACATTCTGCGTATCTGAATGTTCTGATTTTGTAACTGGTGCATGGAAACCTGTGAACTGAAGGAAAGGGCACCAGTTCTGAGGCCTAAGTTCTTTCAGTATCCACAGGTCCTCCTGAGGACGCAGGCAGGGCGCCTCTTCATTTGTGGGCCACATCCCAATTCAGGGGACTGGAGCACAGTACCAGCCGCAGCAGCGGCTCCTCCAATGTGACGAGGAACAATATGAATGAGGGGCTTAATTTGAAAAGAGCTGTGGCTGTGATTTAATTTAAGCCACCAGGTTAATGCATTTTTTCCCCTAATTTCAAACTTGGGTGCACTGCATTCATTTGCACTGGCCCGCGTGGTTCTCAGTCAATGTTCTCAAGTCACTTCATGCATAAAGTTGTTTCTCCTTAACTAGATTATGGGCTGCAGAAGGCTGCGGCTGTGCCCTTTCTCCAGGGTGAGGGCTGCATCTCACCATCACATTAGCGGCTCCTTGGGATGGAGACATCCACCAGCCACGGACAGGAGTGGGGATTCTGAGCTGAATGTGATGTGGCGCCGCCTTTGGGTATATGGTCCTGGGCACAGACAGTGGTGGGACGAAGGGGACTATGAGCTCAATATGACACGTGGGGGGGTGTAAAAGGTTGTTGAGGTGTTTGCTGGAACAGCAGGAGGGTGCTGGGAGAGGCAGTGAGTTTCAAAAGGCATGAAGCGTGCAGCCCAATCCCAAGGCGTGATTTAGCTGAGACAGACAGAGGGGACAGGGTGGTGGCTGGGCTGTGGTCCTCAGTGAGGGAGTCTGCAGCCTTCATTTCAGAGGAGACAGGAAACCACGGGTGGGGGGGAGGTGGCAGTCAGACCTGTTCTGGGCACTGGGGCCCCCATCAGGCGAGGGGAGGGCCCGGCTGGAGAAGGTGATGCTTGGGTCCTGGCCTAGGTCTCCCGGGGGAGGTGTGCAGGGCAGGCTGGCACAGAGGCCCATCCAGCCCCAGAGAGAAGAGGTTGACGGACGGGGAGCAGCGATTGCTATGGGCTCAGGAGGGGTTGCTTGCACAACTCTGTGCCTTTAAACCAGACCGTAAAGGATGGACTCCCAGGGAGGGGTCTTTGGAAGAGTTAACGAGGCCACCAATCTTTTCGGAAGACCATTCTAACTGCTTAACGGTGCATAGCTCAGTATTGAAGGAACAGTCTACCAGACCCAATATAATCTGAAATTAAAGAAAAATGGAATGTATTAAAAATGGATTGCAGTGTTAATGGAAGATGTCAGGCTGACAGCCCCGAATGCCACTTGCTGTGTGGGGATCAGAGAGCGCACTCTCTGGGGCCGGCGGCTCCTCCCTGGCCCTTCGCCACCACCCCAGGGCTCCAAACAGCAAGCAGAATGGAGGCTGGGGCTGAAACCTCCGCTGCCCCCTCCCCGGGGCCAGTCGGGGGCAGTCGGTCACCCTCCCAGAGTCACAGCCTATCCCGTGGGCAGCCTGTCCCCCTGGCACCTGGGCCCACGGCGCCCTTGCTTCCATAGCCAGGCCCTGCGGCTCCCACTTCCAGACCCATTTCCAGGCAGCTCAGGCCGAGTTCATCAAGGGCCTCTGTGGGCCCCATTTGACGTTCCCGGGAGGGGGATCCAGGTTTGTAGGAGAAACGTGGGAGCCTTGCCAAGGCTCGAGGCCGGTGGCCTGGAGGGGCTGTGTGGGCAGTTCACCAGCTCCAGACCAGTGGCCCAGGTGGAATCCTGGAGGGGATCTCCGTGGCTGCCCCTCCACCTCCATGCCAGCTCCCTCCTCTACTCCCTCGTCCAGCCCAGCCTTTGGAGAAGCCACTCCTCCCCCACTGTGCCCTGTGGCATAAGGGGCCCTCCCTGACTCCAGAAATGTGTCGATGCAGCCCAGCCACTCCCAGATCTGCCTCTCCTGAGACATACGCTCGACTCAGGAATGAGCATGGGACTCGAGCTGGCTCAACAGTGTCGATGCCGGCATTGCAGTGGGCTCTGGGAGCAGAGCGTGCTCCTCCCTGAATGGTGTGAGGCTGCAGCCATTTTGTGACCATGAGGGATCTGGAGGCAGAACTGAGAGATGGGGAGTCTCCCCTTGCCTGAGACCTGAACCCCACAGTACTTCCTGTTGCATGCTCATTGAATCATACTCACCATCTTCTTCTCTTAAGCCAGCCTGAGTTAGTCACTGTCCCCGACCCCACCTGCCTTCAGGGCAGCAAGCCCCAGCTGTCACTGAGATGGAGCAAGGAGGATGTGTTGGGGACTAATGGCCTGATGGACAGAACAGAGAGGGGCAGTGCTGGCGAGACACCCAGGTGCTTGGTCTGCAGGGATGAGAGGGAAGGATGGCAGGGCACGTTGGGGGGCTTGCGGGAGCCCACCACAAAGGGAGTGGCACCTTGTCCATGTGGTGGGGATGGCAGCAATGGTGATGACACTCGGTGGGAGACTTTGGCAGAGAGGGCGAGCCAGACCACATCCAGGCTCTGATCCTAGGGCGGCTTCACCTACCTGCAGATCCTGGCACGTCCTCAGAGGGCGCCCCCCCCCGCCGCCGTGAGCGTGGGCTGCACTTGGCCACGTGTTTCCAGCACAGTGAAGCACGAGTGGGGTTTGCGATGTTGCAGCCTCAGCGCCAAGGCTCCGGGGCTTCCTCCTCCCTCTCCATCCCCCTCTGTCCCTACCTCTCTCTCTCCCCCTCCTCTCTCTCTCTCTCTCTCTCTCTCTCTCTGTCTCTCGGGAAGCCGGCTGCCACGTTGAGAGACACCCAAGCAGCTGTACAGGGAGGCCCGTGGACACCCCCGGTCAAGCCTCCAGGTGATGCAGCCCCCCCACCCCCAAGAGGCTAGTATCGCCCAGCTGAGCCATTCTGGATTCCTGAGCTCAGAAACAATGTGGGATCAGAAATCCATGTTGTTTTCAGCCCCAAAGTCTGGGAGAAAATGGACATAGACCCTTAGCACCTGCCCCTTCAGCAGGCAGCTGTCTGACTTCTCGGGGTTCACGGTCTCCAGATATTTGTGCAAAGCTGAAAGCCACTGGCAGCATTGTTGAAGGGACTGGGAAGAAAGACCCCCCCGCACAGGGCCCGTGCAGCCTGGGCCTGGCTCGGGGTCAGCGAGCAACGTTGCTCTGTTGCTGTTACTGCCCGAGCGTACATGCTTCAAAGCGTCTGTGCTCAGGTCAGCTGGCAGAAGACGCCCAGGGCACCACAAAGCCGCCGCTGTGCCCAGCCCGACACTATGACACACGCAGCTCAGCCGGGGGTGCTACACGGCGGCCGGCAGCATGGGGGAGGTGAGCGTCAGCTCTGCCACCGCCTAGGTGACCGCGGGGAAGAGCCTTAAAAGAGCGCCGATAACAGCGGGGCGTGGTGGGGGTACTCGGAATCGGGGGCGCCTCTCCGTGGCACCTAGCCGAGACAAGGGAGCATTGTGGACATCCGGGGGGAGGGCAGGCTGGCGGGGGCGGTGAGGGGGGCGGCGGGCCAAGGCCCTGGCTCCCGAGGGTGCGGCCTGCAGGCCGGGGACACAGCTCTTCTCCCTGGAACAGGGATCTGGGAGGGGCCAGCAGCTGCTGTTTCTTTCCTGTGCTGAACGGAGATGTCCTTTTTTTTCTATTTCCACTTCTGGCCAATTAGTGTATCTCAGGCTGGTAAAACCAAGGAGCAAAAAAGGAAAGCGAGAGAGAGAGAGCACAGGAGGCTTCAGGCTCGGCTTCCGAGCAGCAGGCATCCTGCCAAACACGGTTTTACATCCTCTTTGGGGCTTCCTACCTCTTTCTCCCTGTTCCGCTGTAACACCAGTGGTCAGGAGCCTTCTCTCCAAGCCCAGCCGGCAGTCCTCCATCCTGGGGACTTGGCCCAGCCCGGGAGCTGGGGGCAGGGAAGGCTGTGCTCTCCAACCGTCTCCAGATCCAGGTGGTTTCATGAGGTTCCCCAGAGAGGAGAGGACACTCACCGGAGCCACAGGGCAGGGGGAAGGCCAGAATCTTCTAGACGCCCACCTTCCAGGCTTGGCCGCAGCCCAACACACCCAGGACCATGTCGCGAGCGGGGACGAGACGCCGTGGAGAGAGACCACCTGGGGAAGACGGGAGGGCGCCCCTCTGCCTGCGGTGTCCTCTGGGGTCCACACCTAACCAGAGCTGGGTGACTCTCCTCCACTCGCTGGACCTCAGCTGCCACAAGTACTAAATGGGGACAATCAGAAGTTTTGACAATTACAGGGCATGGCATGAAGCGTCTTGTTCCAAGGAAGCGTTCGTCACTCACCCACGGTTTCCTTCCCTTCCCTCCGCGGTTGGGCCCTAACCTGGTGCTGAGAGAAGGGAGGGAGGGTTGGAGGAGGGGCAGGGGGCTGGGGGGAGGAGACAATGGGGGACAGTGTTGGGCAGGGGTGTGGGCTCTACCTGGGGAGCGAGCTCAGGAGGCGGAGCTAAGTCTATGAGGGCCACTGCCAAGCCACCCCAGCCGCCCCTCTGGCCTCCAGCACTGCCACCTGCGGGCAGCGCTCTGCGTCCTCACCACCTGTCCCCTACCTGCCCCTTGCTGCAGGCACGTGGGCTGCCTCACGTGACGGTCGAAGGGCCGGGTGCTACCAGAGCTGGGCTCTAATCCTAGCTCTGCTCCTCACCAGCTGTGTGCCCTGCTAGCCTCTCTCGGGTCATTCTCCTCACCTGCACACAGGTGCGGCATAGCCACCACCCCACGGTGGGCTGTGAGCCCCCGGGCCACGTTACCTGCCTTCTCAGAGTGGCTGTCCCATTAAAGGGCACCGCTGGCATCATCTAGACAGCCCACCACACTCAGCCTTGCACCCCACACAGCTTGGCCTAAGGCCAGACCGAGCCCTGCGTCCACAGACCGGGCGCCTCTCCCAGCCTTACCCGTTTTCCCAGCTGTCAAGCAGAGAGGATGGCAGGTGCCTTCCTCCCCACCCAGGTGGGGTCCCGGGACCAGTGAGGTCAGGCAGGTGGAGGGTCCGTGTCAGGACAGTGGCCTATCTGCCCCCGCCCCGCTGCCCTGCTTTCTTCCAGCCGTGCAACAGTCCTCGTTGCTGGGGCCCGGCTGGCAGGGTGCCCTGTGAAGAGGTCCGGGAGACCTCAGACATCCTGCTCCACTGCAGCCTTGAGCGGTTCCTGCCCTGGGTGCAGAGTCAAAGCAGACGTGTTTCCTCTCCGGCAGGTGCCTGAGGCTCTCCTGTGATGCATTTGAAGACGGGGACTCTGTCTGGAAGAAGGCACGTCTTCCACCAATGCCCTGGATATGGGGCAGCCCCCCAGGGCCTCCGGGTTTTTCTTTCCGAAGCCACTGCATGACACTGCTCTTGCTCTTGTCACTGAGGTGGGGATGAGACAGGGCCTTATTGGATTTGACTTCCCCACGCTGCTCGTTAAGGGCTGCAGCTGGAGCGGGCGCGTGCGTGGAGAAGGCTAAGGAAGTGCCTCCAGCCCCAGAATGGCGACGACCTCCGGCCTTGAGCCTCCGCCTCGGAAGGTCAAACGGACCCGCCTTTGGGATGCAGGTCCCTGGTGAGGGCCTTCCAGGGCGGGGGGACGTGCCTCTCTTCTTTTCTTCTTCGGTGCCGTGTGCCTTAGATGAGTCTCTGGTCTCCCCGAGGTTCTCACTTGGCTGCTTGAATCCGGAGCTCGGCTGTGGAGGGTGGTTGAGGGGCGAGACCACAGCTGTCTGTGGTCCCGGGGAGCTGAGCAGCCAGCCAGAGCTGCCCCACTCCTGCCCGTACAGGTGCAAGTGGAAGGATGCATCAGACATTCGCCCGCCATCGGAGTTTGAAGGTTGAAGGGAAGGAGGGTATGGGAAGCCAAAAACTGGCCCCCAAAAGCTATCCACCCCGAATCCCTGGAACCCGTGCACCTGATCTTATTTGGGAAAAGGGTGTCTGCAGATGTGATGTACGATCTAGAGGTGGGGAGATCGAGGACCATCCTTGGCGATCCAGGCGGGCCCTAACCCGATGACCAGTGTCCTCAAAAGCCAGGGGTAGAGGGAGATTTGACACAGAGGGGAGGGGCCACGTGACCATGGAGGCAGAGCCTGGGTGATGTGGTGCCCGGAGCTCCCGCAGCTGCAAGAGGCAGGACTGTCCAGAGGGAGTGCAGCCTTCCCGCACCTGGCTGTTGCACATCCGGCCCCCACACCTGAGAGACAGTAAGTTTCCGTTCTGTGAGTCTGCGACAGTTCGCTAGGGCAGCACCAGGAACCTGGAGCCAGATCAGTGACTGCGCGATTGTCTGCACGTCGCACGCAGACAGAGCTGCTGTCCGGAGCATGGATCCAGCCCAGAAGCCGCTCGCCTTGGGGCCGCGTCCTCCGTCTGTGACCAGATCCTCTCCGAGTTCCAGCCTGTGGACTTGGCAAGAGATGGACTCCGCCCTGGCATGGGGAAGTCAGGCAGGGGCAGGAGCGCGCAGCCAGTCCTCCATGTCAGGCCCGGGGGCGGGAAGGGATGAGGCCCCAGGCCCGAGCGGCTGCACTGCACTCACTCTCCCTGGGACCTGTGCTCCTCCTGTGGGCTTCACACACAAAGGGGCACATGCCCAGGTTCTTGCTGCAAAGTATTAAACCCCTGGAAGGAGAGAGAGCAAAGCCAGAAGAAGTTCCCTTTGAACGTCCCTCTCCGACTGCTTCCTGTCCATGTTGAAGAGAGGCTTTGCCAGGTTGGAGCACCGTCTGTGCAGTGCTGGCCCGTCCACAGGAAGGCCCGCCCGCACACTGTGGATGTTTTGCAGATCATTTGTTTTAGTTTGATGGGAGATCTCAGAGCTGGGGCCGTTTCTGTAGATATGGGTCTACCTGCTTTTTCCGGGCTGTTTCCCAGCATTCCAGGACCTCCCTCCACTGATGGGCACTCAGGTGGCTTCTGATTCTCATGACTAGCTCGGCACCAGCCCCTATCTCTTCACACGCTGTTGTGCACACTCACGCGGGTTTCTTCCTGATAGGCAGCTAGACAGGGGATTGTCAGTCAGTCCCATTTTGACAGATTCTGCCAACTATCTCTCAAGAGGCTTTGATAATTTATGTTCTCACCAACAATAAGTGGGTGCCCCTCCTATGTGCTCACCCTCTGGCACCTGATATCTTTAATCTCTTATGTTTCCCACCCCACTGGGCAAATAATCTCAGTGTTGCTGTACTTTACATTTCCCCAATTTCTGTGAAGTTGGGCATCTCTGATCATAGAGTTGGGTTCTTCTGCCCTGAGCTGACCACACCCTTTTTGTCATTTACCTTTTATTGTTGATGTGTGGGTGCTCTTTACATATTATGGATATTGATCCTTTCTATTTAAAGACCCAGCAAATATTTTTCCAAGTTTTTCTCTTTACAATCTTGCTTATGGTGACTTTTTATCACATACAGAAAAATTTGTTTATGGCCTCAAATATTTCAATATTTTCTTTTATGTTTTATGAGTTCATGTCATTCTTAGAGGTATTCCTGAATTCCAAAATTTTTAAGAATATCCTATATTTTATGACCTTATGCTTTTTTTTCCAAAAAATAAGTTTAGTTTTTTAAACTGGCTGGAATTAATTTTTGAGCATGACATGAGATATACATTTAACTTAATGTTTTTCTCCAAATGCATTGCCAATCATCCAAACAGATTTTTGAAGAACTCCTCCTGCCCTCATGCATTTAAGAGAACATTTCCTGTTATAAAGTGAGTTCCCATGGGCACAGGGTCCTGCTTTCAGATTTTTATCCTTCCTCCTTCATCTATTATTAGTTTCTGCATCAACACCATCATTCTTGATTTCTGTAGCTTCCAGAGGTGAAATTCCTCAATATCCTTCCCCTTATCCCAAATTCTCTAGGATCTCTTGGCCCTTCCCAGCTCTACCCTTGTCAGTGCCACCTGTGTGGTCCCCCCTGGAGGGCCCAGGGCCACCCCACCTTTGTGTCACCTGCAGAGCCTGGACAGGGATTCGTAAATGATGGGCACACCACACCTGAGATGAGAGGAAGGCTGCACGGGCAGGTTTTACTCCTGATTTTGTGACTAGGGCTCAGTGTCTTCTCTAGATCACATCAGTTGTCCTGATGCTCGTTCCAGGACTCATGTCTCCACAACAGACTGCCAGCCGTCCACAGCCCAGGTGCAGCCCTCCCACAGGACACCTCCAGCCACACCCACTGAGGTTTGCTATAGTCCTAATCCCCATTTTACAGATGAGGGACCTGAGGCTCAGAATGGCTTGTGGAGGGTCAACTGGAAAATGATGAACGCAGATTCAAATCTGTATCTGTCCAACATTTGAGACTGTGTCTTAACCATGAAACAGCACTACTTTCTAATAGCAGGTCAAGGCCCAGGAAGGCCAGCAACCCCTAATCCCAACCTGGTCTGGTGAACAGAGCAAAGATCAGTTTCGTATAAAGACATGGAAGGGAGACTCAGGGGTTCAGAGGTCACCAAGCCCAGCTGCCCACTTGGCAGAAATGAAGCCCAGAGTAGGGGGTGTTGTCAGAAGCTCTTGAAAAGGGACAGAGAATCCACTGATGGCCTAGGGCCTTCACCTTTGTCTGTAGAATCCATCTGGTCTTGGACCAGGAAGCCTGCAGCACTGTCCTTGGACTAGGAGGGCCCAGGGTCAGGTGTGGCAGTGCTCCCCCTCCATGTCGGTTCTGGCTTGGTGTGGGGCACCTCTCTCAGTGGCAACCAGAACGGCAGAGAGAGAGCACGTGGCCTCTCCATGCCCCTGAGGGTAGATGCAGGTCTGTGCTGCTCACATGGTTGGCAGGGAACAGGGCCAGCCCAGGAGAGGCTCCTCATCTCTTCATCTCGGCCTCTGGGCTCCTTGACAACCGCAGACAACAGCCAGGTGTGATGCCTGGGAGACAAATCCAATGCAAACCCCATTTCCTTCCCGCCAGAGAAGAGGCCTCCCTCCTGCCCTGATGAAGGTGTCTACTCCGGAAATAAGTTTGCGGGCTCCTGCACAGCCCCGAGCCCAAATGATAGCTCTTTTATTGAATTGTGCCTTCAGAATTGTGTTCATTGGATAAGTGGGGACTAAACAACTTTCTCTGTCTTCTTTCTTCTCTTATGGAGCTCAAGTTCAGTTATCACACAAACAACGGTTACAGAGGGTATAGCTGTGTCCACCGGCCAGTGTCCCAGAGTGATCTCAGCACCACAGAGATGGCTCAGATAATCACGAATGTCACTGTGCTCAAACAGGTGCTACCATCCCCACCATCTCAGTCTGACCAAGCAGTCACCACCACCCTCACCTGCCCACTGTCTCATCGCCATGACATGCCTGCGACCTTGGGAAAGCCACAACCATCTTTAGCCCTACGTTTGTCAATTAGCTCCAATATCTGCTGCCCTCTTTGTCCCTTATTGTTTAGCTATGATATAATATATTGTTTTGCCATGTCCATGAACTAAAGAACAGCTCATCAAAATTGTGGTGTATTCATATGGTGGAATGCTACTTAACAAGAACAGAAAATGAACCATGGATATATTCAGCAATAATAATGACTCCCCAAAAATGTGGAATGAAAAGGTTGGATCCAACAGAGTGCATTTTGTATCATTCCACTTATATGAAGTTTCAGAACAGTTGCAATTAACATATGGCAGCAGAAATCAGACCAGTGGTTGCTTCTGGAAGAGGAGAAATGAACACCAAATGGTATGACAGAAATCTGGGGATACCAGCAATGTTCTGTATACAATTGTCAAAGTTTATCAAATTGGACTCTTAAGGCTTTTGCATTTTATTTGATAGAACTTATATCTTAAGAATAATAATAAAACTCATAAAGGCTGTCCTAAAAATCTCATGGGAGGGAGGAACTTGCACATCTGCCCAGGATGGAGCAGGTGGTCAGGATGGTCCTCACCATCAACAGCCACAAAACTTGCCAAAATAAAGGAAGCAAGTCTTCTTAGCAGTGGGCAATAAGTTGTGCAACCGTGCAATCCACTAGAGAAAGGAATCTCTCAGGTGAGGCCCACGATTGCCCAGCAATGTGTCTGGGGACAATTTCCAGCCACAGCCTAGAGGGCTGGGTCTGAACAGACATGAGTGTCCCTCTGAGCTCTCAAGGCAGAACTCAGCTGTGGAACACTTGAAGCTGTCAGAATCCATGGGGCAGGGATACAGAGGCCAGGGAGCTGAATAAAGGGACATTGGAGCAAGGGCCAAAGTCTGGAGGAAGATCTATTCTGGCCACTCCCCTCCACCGACAAAGCCTAGCATGAGCTCCTGGCCAAAGCTGAAGGGCACACAGAGTTCATGGGTGTACCCTCCAGGTCAGAGGGGTTTGTGAAGCAGCCTGTCTTCCTCGGATCTGCCAACAATGACTACAGCCTCCATGGGCTTCAGGCCATCAGCCTGCAGTGACCTGCCTGCTGAGAGAGAACCAAGTCTCATCAGAGAAAGAAAGCAGAATCTGGAGTCTTTACCACAAACTACTCACAGTGGCTAGAAATCAATAAGAAAAATAATCACTAAACAAATCAAAGGAGAGGAAAACGGGGTTCTTGCTCAAGAAAAATGAAGCAGTCAGTAGGAATTGAACTTGAGATGGCCCAGGGGCGAGATGTGACAGATAAAGACTTTAAAGCAATTATTGTAAATCTATGCAGAAAGATATCTTCAAAGATTTAAAGGAAATGTAATCCTATGAGTGAACAGATAGGCAATCTCAGCAGACAAATGAAAACCATGAGAACTGAGAGCAATTCTCGAACTGAAAGTTACAATTGCTGAAATTAAAAAATTAATGGAATGGGCTTTACAGAAACTTGTAGATGTCAGAAAAGTCAGGAAACTGGAGAACAGATCAATAGAAATTATCCAGTCTGGAGAACAAAGGGGGAAAATGAAGAAAAATGAACAGACCCTCATGGTGATAGTACCAAACAGTGTAATGCAGAGGGGAGGAAATAAATACTTGAAGAAATAATGACTGAAACTCCCAAGATTTGATGAAACTACCATGATTTAAAAAAAACTCACAATGGGGAGTTTAAAAATATTTAAAAGTGGGGGCACCTGGGTGACTGTCGGTTTAGCGTCTGATTCTTGATTTGGGCTCAGGTCATGACCTCAGGGTTGTGAGAAGGAGCCCCGCATCAGGATGGCACCGGGCACGGGGCCAGTTTAGGATTCTTTCCCTCCCCTTCTCCCCACCCCCCCACTGCATATGCATGTGCTTTTTTTCTCTAAAATCTTTAAAAAATTTTTTAAAGTGGTTTTAAAAGCATACTAATATTTGGGAGTAAACCTTAACTTTAAATGCACTTAGCAAACAATAGAAAGTAATAAAGCAGGGTGAATTTTCAGCTAAAGAAGCTAAAAGATAGGACAATGGCAAAACCAAAAAAGAGAGAGAGAGAGAGAGAGAGAGGAAGAAAAGGAAAAAAGGAAGAGAATAAAAAGGGATAAAAGCAGACACTTAAAAATAGAAAACAAAGGGGCCAGATCACAGTTGGATTTGTTTTGTTTTCATTTCTTTTGCAGAGAATAATATAAGACAGTCTCCAAAAGCTGGATAAAGGAGAGAATACACGAATAAACATATCAGAAGGGCATAAGAGGAAATACTTTGAGTTACGTTATGTTAATTTGAAAGCTCAGAAGAAGTGAGTAATTTCACAGAAACAAAGCAGAAAAACTGTGTACAAATATAAAATGATAAGCTATCTTCTGGGAGGAGGCACTTTTAATGCATATAATCAACGAAATATTAGTATTCATAATATACAAAGAATCCCCATGCATCAAGGAAAAGACAAAATAGCCCAAAGAAAAATATGTTAAAATATATCAGTATGGATTTCACAGAAAACAGATACACAAATGGCCAATAAACTACATCAAGTAATCAGGGAAATGCAAATTACAGCAGAGAGACGGTGTCTCATCCCCAGCCCACGGACAAGATTCAGCTCATCCAGCAAGAGCAAAGCTCGCGAGGACGCGGGGGATGGCTGTGGTGAGCACAAGTCCGTGCAATCCTTGTGCTATGGCCTTAACGTGTATGTCCCCACATTCGTACGTTGGAGCCCTGACCCACCGCAACTAGGTCGTGAGGGCACAGCCCCCATGGTTGGATCTGCACCGTTACGAGAAGAGAGGGGGAGGCCGCTCTCTCTGCCGTGTGAGGACACAGTGAGAAGGCAGCTGTGTGCACAACGTGCAGAAGTGAATCTGCTGTCACCTCAACGGCAGACTCCCGCCCCCAGGTGGTGAGAAGGGAGCGCGGGCCGTGGAAGCTCCCAGTCCGGGGTGTTCCGTTACGCAGCCCGAGCTGACAGACTCGCAAGCATGGAGAATGTCGTCTTGTTGAATGTGCACCCACACCCAGCAATTCCACACCTAGGTAAATACCAGAGACTCTCACACGCGTGTGCACAAGGAGGTGTGTCCCCATGTTGTTCACCGCCTCAGAAAGTATGGTGGCGAAAATGGAAATGGCCTAAATCTCTCCATCAGAGAGTGGGTAGAGCAACCTCGGCATGCCTCTGCAGCCGAGCACGAGGCAGGAGCCGCGAGGGGGCAACACAGCCGCATGCGGCTGCAAGTATCAGCCCCCAAGTGCAAGGTGCAGTGGGAAGGGCAGACAGCAGATGGGTGAACCGAGCACAAACCACTTATGGGAAGGACGAAATCCCCCAAATCAAAACTATACTGGTGAGTAGAGTGACCGGTGACATCGTCGGCTGGGGGGGACCGCCCAGATGACCAGGCAGTGGCAGCTCCTGGAGGCGCCCAGGGTGGAGCGAGGGGGGAAGGGCAGAGAGGAGAATCACTCAGTGACGTTCAAGTGCACGGATGTGGGTTCTTCATTTCATCCCGTTCTTCTTAGCGTGTTTCTCAGCGAGATCACTTTGCCTCGTCGGCAGCCGCCCAGGTGCCTCTCGGGGACACGACTCAGAGCGAAAGCAGCCAGACCAGAGAGGAGTGAGCGGCTCTGGCTCCGGTCTGCGGGCAGTCCCCTCGCGGGGCAATGCTGGCTTGCAGGGCACCAGGGGGCCTCGGGGCGCGGGGACGCTCTCTGCCTCCTGCACACCCCACGATGTAAACGGCCCTCAAGCACGCACGTGAGGGCGCGCTGTGGGCGTTTCACCTCAATGGACAATAGCAGGAAACACGACTAAATGTAACGGGGTGCCCTGGGTGGGGTCTGAGCAGGAAAAGGGCCCCAGGGAAAATGAAGAAAATCTGAACAAAGGATGGACCTTAGTGGCTCATGCCGGACAGTATGGGCTCCTTGACTGGCGTAAGTGCACGGCCCTGACGTCAGAGGCCGATGGGGGCAGCTGGGCATACTGTCCATAGGAAGCCTCTGTAAATGATTCTGCAAATCAAAAATGGGTCTAAAATAAAATTCATTTAAAAAGTAAGAGGAAAGTAAGCAGACGTCCCTCCTTGTCACATGACTCCCCTCCTGCAGGTGGGAACCCCAGGCATCAGAGGGCCGTGGAGGTCCCACATGAGCTGTCTGCCCCGATGCCTCCGGAGCCCGGCCTTGGTGCCCCCAGCTGCCATGTTCCGACACGCCCTCCCCTCGGCGTCCTCCTGACAAAGAGCGTCGGGCTCGCCGTGCAGATTCACCGAGGCCCCACCACGGCCATGCTGAGCCAGCTCCCTGCAAGGAGTCGGTGCCCACACGAGCCCCCGCTCCCGATCGATGGCTCTCCGCCTGACCACTGCTCCTCAAGCTTGGAGAGCCCCCAAAGCAGTTCCTGACGTGGCAGAGCCCTGGAGGGCCACAGTGGGGCCCGGTGGGAGCACTCCACAAACCCAGCATGCCCGAGACAGGCCTGGCGCTCCCCAGCAGCCCACCGTGGGCTCCCGGGCTGGTGCTGGCAGTGGCCGGATGCCAGGACTAGCCACGATGGCCTGTGCTCACAAGAGAATGCTCCACTGCCTGGCCACACGCTTGCCTCACTCCCAGTGGGTGTCCTTCTCGGGGGGCCTGAGGTTGGGGCCTGAGAATCAGGACCCTTCCCGTGTCCTCTCTGCACCCCCGGCCATCTGGGCAGAGGGCTGCGGCTCCAGAGGGGTGGGTCAGCCGTGCCCCATGGAGACCCTCAGAGCCCCCGGGCCTCCTGAACGGCGCCTCTAACAGGGGTGGGGGAGGTAACTGGGTCCCCGCCTGCCCCCAGCCTCACCGTGAGGCCTGATCCCCGGTCCCCGAGGCCTATGGCGCCTGCTGTCTCAGGGGAAGTCTGTGGGGCCAGAGTTTTAATTAACACCAGACAGGAGTCATTTGTATTCCTTATAAAACCTGGAATTTTCTCCATGGAAATCTTCTCCCCTCTGGGACAGACACGTAACTGACTAATATTTTTATTAACAAACATGGACGGCTGTTAGAAATGAAGTTCTCTCCCCACTAACAAGTGTAAGCAAGTCAGGGCAGGAGTCTGTCCCACTTCAGCAGGCAGCCCCCCTGTGCATTCCGTGCCCCCCCCCGTGTGTCCCCCTCCAGCCCCTCTGTGGTCAGCTAGCGATGCCAGCAGGAGGCCTGTGTGGGAGGGCTGACCTCCCAGGTGGGGACCTCTCTTCTGACACCAGTACCTGCAGTCCGTCATCGTGGGAAGGCCTGCATCCATCACTGGGGGCCATGTGAGAGCAGAGATCCAGCTTGTAGTGGGGGGCCCAGACACGTGAGCACATCTGACGCCGGCCCGCGGGGGCCAGGGGAACTCAGGCGAGCCAGCAGGGCCTGCCTCTGGACCTGGCAGCGTAACAGGCAGTGGCCTATGCTAAGCCTCAGGGTCTTGTGTGGGGTTTTACACAAACCTGTGGGGCCACAGTCGGCTTACACACTCTTCTCTTGAGGCTGAGGTCCTGGCTAGAGCCACATTCCAGGAACTCCCCCCCCACCCCCACCCCGTGGCCTCCATCCCCTGCGCTGACCTTCGGCCCGGGGACCATGTGAGCCTGAGGAAGCTGCGAGCCACCAGACACACTCTGGTGTCGCCTGCGACATGGGCCAGGCCTTGCCAGCCCCTCCCGGCGCGTCCCTCCTACGAGGACTCGGGGACCGGCCGGGCCCCATTCAGCAGGAACCTGCAGCTTTTCGAGCGTCTGGAACCTGAGGGCCAGAGGAGCCCGTGGCCCCCCGCTCCGCGCCTGCACTGGCCTGCCGGGTGTGGGGAGTGCAGCAGGGAACCGTGGAGCTCAGTTTACACGTCTGCGTGCAGGAGTGGTTCTTGCTGTCCTTGCACTTGAATGTTTTTCCCCATTAGGTTTTGGTGGTCTCCAGCGCTGCTGGGTTGGCACTCTCTCCTGGCAGGGGCCTGAAGGATTGCGCCCTGCAACCTGTTGACCATGGGGCCCCGCAGCATGGGCGCCAGCGATGGCTTCGCTCCCAGAGCAGCCCCACCAGCCCGGGCCGCTTCTGCTTTCCCTCTGCCGTGCCGACCTGCAACAGTCGGGGTGACTGGTGCGAAGTCCGCCTGCGTCCCGGAGTGTCAGCGCGAGCCCTCCGGGGCGTGCTCAGGGCGTCCGAGTCACCGAGAGGCCGGGGCGTGTGTTACTGCAGCTTGGCTTGGCCTGGCCTGGCCTGACGGACGCACTCGCTTGTACAAGCTCATCTCTTCTCTCTGATCGCTTGCAGGGACTGGGGGGTCGTGCCTCGTGTGAATAAGTTAGAGCATCGGCACAGCTCCCCATGGAGAAGTGTGTGGGCACTTACCTTTCCTTGCTTGTGCCTTGGTGCCTGGCCCTGCTGCTCCCTGCCGACCTCCCAGGTCCCCCATCTCTTCTGGGGCCCAACTCAGGCCACATCCCCTCCTCCTCCAGGGCTCCCCTTTGAGACCCTACACACAAGTGCTCTCTCCTTCCTCCGACCCCTAGGGGCTGATTGTGCAAAGCGTAGACGTTTGGTGCATGTATTCTTTCTGCATGTGTTTATGTCAATACCACCTTCTGAGCGCTTACTGTATGCATTTCCTTTAGTAGGCACTGGGGTACCTGTTCTGTCTTTGTGGAGCAGACAGATGGTAAGATACACTCCCAGAGCTGGGAGTCTGACGTGCAGAGGCGGGGCTGGGGCTGGGGGCCGCCGTGCAAGGGAAGACGGGTCGGCTGGTCTTGGCAATGGGTGAGGGGGTGGGCTGGTCTTCTTGGAGGGGCTGCATGGAAGTTACCAAGGCGCAAAACTGGACGTGGGCCCAGGCCTCTTGGTCTCTGCCTGGTGCTCTTCCCACCCACTCTGGAGGCAATACAAGCCTGCAGCCCCAGGGAGGGAGGGGCCGGCTGATCGTGTGAGGTCTTGAGCCCCCACCTAGAGCCAGGCTCCTGCTGGGGTGGGAGGAACGTCAAGTAGACACCAGGGAGAACGCAGGCCCTGACCTTGCTGGGGAGTCAGCTGACCCCACTCAGCCACTGGGCCCTGTCCCTTAGGCATCTGGGCCCGGCTGCCTGTCATCTTCTGAGTCCAGTGTGGTCTCCGGAATGGCCTGGGTGAAGGCAGCTGAGCCTCTGCCGAGAAGGTGAGCTTTCCCACACTGCAGCTCCCCGGTGAATAACGGTCCCTGTGATCAACAGCAAGGTGCTCACCTACCAGTGAACACTGTCTCGCCTCTGGAGGCCCCGGCTGGGCGGTGGGTATGGGCCACGGCTCTATCCACACCTCTCTCCACTCTGTCTCTCGGAGGCCCCATCCAGCCTCCCACGTGAGCATGCTGGAGCCACAGAGGCCTTGACCGGACCCCTGGGGTTCCAACTGGCTCAAGGGTTCACAGGGACTGACAACCTCCCAGCTAGGCCTCCCTTGTTTGGCTCACCTGTCGTCGGTGGATGACTCCTGATTCCAGGGATTTGCTGGAGTTCTGGTGAGGAGGAAGCGGGGATCTTGGGTCTCTGTTTGGGTTCCTGTTGGGAAATCACCCACCTCTACTCCTGTCCATCACAGCTCCCTGCCACCCCAGACTTCCCGCCTATTGGCCCCCCAGGTCCAGCTGGGTCCTATCTGGGGACCTGAGCTGCTCAGGGGGGAGGATGAACCCCATCAGAGAACAGCCTGGGTGGAGCCAGGAGTTAGGAAGGGGGACTGGGGGCAGCAATGGCACCCCAGGCCCCGTCCCCGCCACTGCCCAGTGGCTGCCACACGAGGTGAACCTGAGGCCCACATGGAGGTCCCTGTGGGGCACATAACCACCCCGCTCCCGGGCTTGTGGAGTGGAACGTCGCTCTTCCCGGAGGCCCAGTCTTTTTTCCTGCCCCTGCCCCCCTTGTGCAGTTTCTCTGAGATCATGACCAGGATGCGAGGCCTCGCCCTTCATCCCGCCAGTGGTGACAATGCTGCCGTGGGGCTGCTCTCTGCTCTGGCAGCTCCGAGGCCCAAATTACCCAGCAAACAGAGATGGATGGCGGGCCTTCCTGGGCTTAAATTGCTCCTCCACTCGGCGCTGGCGGAGTCTCCTCTCCCAGTGATCATTGAAAAACACTTTTCCTCCACATAATGGCCCAATTCATGAGCTTCCTGATAGGAAGCAAAGATGTATATCTAATAACAGATTAATGGGGACAGAAGGGGAGAAGGCGGCCAGCAGAGGGTCAGCCCAGCAGGAGGGAGGGGGTGAGGAGGGAGGCCACAGTGCCTCGCTACGGAGCTCCCCCCACCCTGCAGCCCTGGTGACTCTCCCAGGAGGGCTCAGTAGAGGTCATCAAGGCTGAGACCAGGCAGGGAGATAGGGCACGGGCTCCCCCTTGGGATCATCAGGGCGGCGGGGACATGGACACTTGGCCTTCACTATTTTATTGAGGATGGTGTGCAGTCAACGCACTGACTGTGCTTAAGCAAGGAATGGATGATGGATTTACAGGGTTTATCCATTTTCCTCCTGGTTATCCCTCTACAGAAATACAGGTACAAATAAGAGAAATCATTCCAAGGTCACATAATAGGTGAGGCATTGAGTGGTGTTGGGTCCTGCACCTTGGTGATGATGGTGGTGATGGCTGTGATGATGGTGGTGGTGGAATAATGACAGCATCTTTGAGCCACACTAAAGCTCCATGACACTGTGCAAGTCCTATACCCCTCTAGTCCTCTTCATCCTCACTATGGAGTGATGGACACTAAGGTCTAACATGCAATGTGTCTCTGGGTGCAGTTGTTTCTAGAAGACCTGGGGCTTGCATAGCTCCCAGGATTAAAAACAATAACATATTAGGATGATAATGATGATGGTGTTGATGATGATGGCAATGGTAGTGTTGTAATGATGGTGATGGTGATGATGGCGGTTGTCATGGTGGTGGTCTTGGTGGTGGTGATGGTGGTGACGGTGGTGGTGGTGGTGATGGTTGTCATAGTGAGGGTGGTGGTGGTAATGGTGGTGATGGTGGTGATGGTGGTGGTGGTGATAATGATGGTGGAAGTAATGATGGTAGTGGTGGTGAGGATGGAGGTGGTGATGGTGATCATAGTGGTAGCGGTGGTGATGGTTGTCATAGTGAGGGTGGTGGTGGTGATGGTGGTGGTGGTTGTCAGGGTCATGGTGGAGATGACAATGATGGTGACATTTAAAATGAGAGCACTGATGGAACACTTGGACCAGGCAGTGTCCTGAATGCTCAGCCCTCTCCATCTCATGCCAACTGCACAACCACTCTCTGATGTGTGCACTATTGGTAACTCCATTCTGTGGGTGAAGAAAATGAACACACTGAGTCACATGGACCTTGGTCCTGAGCTGGAGCCAGGACTCATGCCCCTCTGTGTAACTCTGCAGCCCGCCTCCTCCCAGAGCTCCCTTTCCCACCCCAAGTGGGCAAGGGCTCTCAGCAGCCCCCATGAGCTCGCCACTAGTCTTGGTGGTGTTTCATTGCCTCTCATCACATTCCCTGGCAGCCAGTGCTGTACGCCTGCTAATTACATGTTTTATTGCCTCGTTTGCCATTAAATATTGTCTGCACCCACCATTAAGCAAACCCACCTCCTTCGTGGATCTGTCCTCTCCCGAATGCCTGCACACAGCCCTTGGGGTTTGCAGTCAGCCGGCCAGCCAGGGTCTCAGCCTTGGAGCCGCCTTCCTCTCTGTCCTCCTGGCTCAGTCCTCAGCAGCCCCCGATGCTTGTCCCACTGCAGCCATTATAGTGCTCCGTGGCTCTCCGAGGACTGCATTCTGCCGCACAGCTTTGTCTCCCCGCCATCATTCAGCATAACCTCAGTATTTAACTGTACTGGTCTTTGTCCCCCTTCTCTGTAGCAGTCACCAGCACCAAAACCCCAGCTGCAGATATCACCCTCTGCCCGGGATCCCGACCGCCAGCCTGCGGGCTCTGCCACGCCACGATCTCTGCCCATGCCACCATCTCTGCTCGCGCCACGGCTCGGACTTGGGCCTCCAGCCTCCACCAGTCTCTTGCCTTCATCTGTCTCCCAGTCCCCCAGCCCTGAGTTGGCTTCCTCCCCACCCCCATACTGGGGCTTTCCCCACACTCCGGCCCAAATCCGATCTTGGCTATCACCTTCCTTCGGTCTGGCCTTCCATTGCACCTGCTGGGAAACCCAAACTAGACCCATCTGGCGGTCTGCTTCTCTGCACCTGCCTCTGGCTCGCTGCCTGTCCCCAGGAGTGTGCTCGCAGCTGTGCTGTGGCAGCTCTGACCAGGGGCCAGCTCTCCCACCCCATGGAGCCCTGCCCCCTCCCCGACACGTCTCCTGTCCCCCTCTCCTGCCCAGAGTAGTAATTCTGAATCCCTACTTAATGCCAAATTTCAGCAACTTCCATCTGCAAATTGTATCCAATAGCATTGTCCCCTTCCCAGAGACAACAGGAATGGACACACCCCTGGATATTCCCCGGGACATCACCTTGCAGTGGAAGGTCATTGTGAACTCTGGGCTCTGGTCTCAGGTCCTAGCCACAGTTTTCAAAAGTCTACTACTGGTTACTTTAGGAAGGAATCACTGCTCAGCATGATGGGGACACCTTGCACAGATGGAGATGTTTCGTGCCTAAAGCCCTTTCTCCTGAGAGCCTGTCCCCCGGGGATCAAACTGCACACAGTGGTCCTCACCTGACAGCCCTGAGGCCATGGTGGTTGGGGTGTGAGCGGCATCTTCTCTGCTGCTTCGCTGTGGGGTGTGCCAGCCCCCCTCGGTCTGCAGGACCAGGTCTCTGCATCTCCCGCAGGCCCGTGGGGATGGACAGAGACGGCACCTGTGACATTGGTGCGCTTATTCCAGGCACCCCACCACCTCCCTGCAAGGCTGGAGCTCTCGTCCTCAAAGCAACCAGACCTCATGCTTGGGACCCAAAGGCCTTTGCTATCTGGTCCCAATACCCTGCCCCCATCCCAGCATCCTACTCACAGAGCCCCAAATATGCCTTTTCTCCAAGGCCACCTGGCCCCGTGCAGGCCCTCGGCCTGCCAGATGCTTGGCTCCCCTTCCAAGGAGCCACAGGGTTCCTCTTCTTCATGATGCACCTTACCTCTCATGTCTCACCAACACCCTCAGACCCCTGTGCACCTGGGATCCCAGGGAGTGGCCCTGGTCTGAGCCCCTGCAGCATGCAGCCTCAACCTGCCAGATCCGCAGCCTGTGACCAGAGCTTCCCAGTGTTTCAGACACGCAGCTCCTCAGGGCTCCCTCGGTGGGCCTGGTTTATCCTCACCGGCTCCTACAGGCCCTCAAGAGCGCACAGCCATGCAATGGGTGGTGAGGTCAGCAACCTCCCCAGGAAAGTCCCACTGGGGTCGGCACACCTGCTGGACAGGTGGAGTGATGCCCACCCACCCCCAGGAAGGCCCAGACGGCTGGGAGTTTAGACCCAGCGAAGTGGGGGCAGGGAGCCTTTGTGAGCTGCTTTTATCGTTTTCATAGCACATTTTTAAACATTAGCAAGTCAATATTTGTTCAATGCAGAACACTTGGGAAACAAACAATGGAAGGGAAAAAATTGCCCATAATTGCACAGCACAGAGGTAAACCCCACCAAATGTGGGGTAGGCTTTCTTCTCTCCTCCTCCTACCTTCCTATCTTTCTTCCCTCACCGTACCCAAAACAGGATCCTTCTGTGCATGCATGCACACACACGTGCAACACGTGCACACACACGAGCACACACAAACACGCACACATAAGCACACATGCACGCACATGTGCACACACGCATGCACACGCCCACACATGAGCGTGCATACACGTATGAGTATGCATGCGTGTGCACTCATGTACGTACATGTGCGCATGCACGTGTGAGAATGCTCACCCCCAAGCATGCACACACACACGAGTGTACGCACACGTGCTCCCCAGCTGTGTCTTGTGGCTTTATCAGCAGTGGCTGTGGGATTGCTACTGACCCGTGTCTCCGGCCACATGGCAGTTCTGCTCTGTCTGCTTCTCCTGGTCTCCACGCCGCACCAGCTGTTCTCAACTCCTGCGCCTCAACCCCAAAGACTCTTAGCTGTCCTCTGCTTCCAGCTGGTGCCTCTGAAATCCATTCTCCTTCTGGAGGGAACAAGGCCACCAACATCCTCCAGCAGCCTCCCATTGCTCCTACAATGAAGACAAGTGCGGGAGTTGCCTCCCCTCCTCCCTGCACTGGGCTCGCCCCCTCCCCAGGCCCCGACTCTGCTGATGGCCCCATGTGGCCCAGACCGCACCCTCACCGCACCCACACCTCGCACCCAGCCACTGATCGTTTGCATGTCCCCATGAGCCCTTGGCCCCCCTGGACCGAGGCTCTCTGATCTAGCACCTCAGGTCAGGGTCAGCGCCGCTGCGGTGCTCAGCAGAGCTGTGTCCGTGTTTCCTGAGTGAGTAACCAGGGCACACGGACAGGCATGACGTCGCCCCAGCACAGTCCTTCGAACGCACAGCCCCATGCGTGTCCTCGCCCGCTTCTTGCGGCTAAACCCCCGCACGTGGACTCGCAGGACAGACCATGCGTGTAGTCCCAGGAGGGTTGTGAGAGGACGTCCAATAGCCTTCTGAAATGCTGACGTCACCCACACACTAACCAGGCGGGTTGACCCGCGCACTTAACAGCGCACGACGTCGTGTTTTTCCATCGCACACAGTTCTGATGTGTTCTTGCACACGTTCCGTCTTCTGATATTAATGAGTGCAAACACTTTCACCCACATGCTGACCACTCATGCAAGTTCATCTGTAACTTTCTGGCTCAGACCCTAGGTCTGTCTCTGCTTGGCGCTTTTTAAATTAATTATTCATGGTAATAGTTTATGTCATTAGCTCATGTCAGACCTTTGTCTAACAGAGGTTGTGAAATACTGTCCCGGCTCTATGTTCGCTTTCAATTGTACTTAAGTTCTCATTTGACTAATGAAGTTTGAATTTTAATGGCGTTGCATCCACTAACAATTTGTGCCTTTCTTGATGGGTTCCACCATGTTGTTCTGGTGAGACTCCGGCTGGGAGGGGAGGGGACACCCTCTCTGGCTGATAACGGGCAGAACCAAGCCGGCCACTGGGAGGACACAAGCATCAGGGGCCCCATACATTCACAACAATTTGGCCAAACTCTGGGAGGCCTGACTTCAATATGTGTCTTTATAATGTTCTCAAGCAGTGCAAACACTCTCCCTCCTAACTCTGATGTGCTTGTTTTTTCCCCCTTTGGAAAAGCCAAGAGGCAGACGTTCCAATTCATTAAACCTCCCACATGTGCTTTAAATTTCATTTTTAAGATAAAATCCAAAAGATGACACACAAAATCAGAGCATGCACTGATTAAAATGTACTTTCCCCGTCCACTCCTTTCTGCAGCTTCCTGGATTTTTAACTCCTCCAATCCCGGAGGTTTCTGGAGTGATTGATTCTCCCAGGCACGCGTACTTGTGCGGAGGCCGCCATAGCAAAGCGTCACAGACCACGCAGCTCAGACAGTGGAAATTCATTTTGCACCGTCCTGGCGACCGGAAGTTCGAGACCTGGGTGTGGACAGGCAGCGCTGGTTCCTCTGAGGCCGCTCGTCGGCACGTGGTTGGGCCTCATCCCCGTGTCCTCAGCGGGACAGCCCTCTGTGCATGTGGGTTCTGGTCACCTCTTCTTATAAGGACACCAGTCATGCGGGATGAGGGCCCCAATGACCTCGTTCCACCTTCATCTCCCCCTTAAAGGTCTATCTCCACATACAGTCCCCTGTGGGGCTCGGGGAGCTGGGACCCCAATATATGAACTTTAGAGGACACGATTCAGCCCATGACAATTCAGATTGAGGAAACCTCCCTATAACTTTATTACAATTATGTCTAGAATTCTTCTAAACTATGTAAGTATGAGCCTGAAAAGTTTCACGTGTTCTGCTTTCCCGTTGAACAACCAGGAGCTGTTGGGAGACGTGTCTCCTAGGGTTTCCGGGGCACAGTGGGAGGAAGAGTGGCTTCTGGCCGTGGCTGGATCCGCTCCGTCACTTGGGGAGAGTCGCTTTGCCTCTAGGGCCCGAGTGTCACGTCTGCATGCGGGGAGCTGGTAATGCCAAGGGCGGGGGCTGCCGTGCAATCAGGGAGGCACACTCGAACCCACTGGTTTGCTGCCACCGAGGAGTGCAGCAGACATGATTTCCTTTCCTGAATTAGAAGCTTTAAATTTTCCCCTACATCTTCATTTTGAGAGGCATCCTCATTAAAATCAAACCATGCAGAAGGGAAGAAAAAACAGAAGAGAGCCCGCAGACACTCACTCAGCCCAATGACAGGCTCTAAGTGTCTGGGCAGGACCCGTGCCCCATCCCGCCCCAGCCCCTCCACACCCCGTGGAGGCCAGCAGTCTCTCAGTGGCCTCTGCCCTCTGGCTGTTTCCCAGGACTGGGGATGCCCAAGGGGAGGAGCCACGAGGTGGAAGAGACCTGGGCCCACCAGGGAACTTGCCCACAGAGCGACTCACGTCGCTGAAAAATAAACCTTATATCTTTTTAAGATTTTATTTATTTGACAGAGAAAAAGAGCGTACAAGAGGGGGGGCAGCAGAGGGAGAAGCAGGCTCCCCGCTGAGCAAGGAGTTGGATGTGGGGCTCAATCCCAGGACCCTGAGTTCATAACTTGAGCCGAAGGCAGATGCTTCACTGACTGGGCCCTCCAGGCGCCCCGAGAAATAAACTGTAATGTGCCGAGCCGCGGAGCCTGGGTGGTACTGCTCGCACCATTAACTGACCCTGACCGACACCCTGAAGTGTTTCCCAGCACGTTCTGCTCTGCGACATCCCTTCGTTAGGCGACATGTATGCGTCCCCTTCTACGTTGGCCATGCAGTTCGTGCCTTTCGTGAGAAGTAACGGCTTCAGGGTACGTGTGTCGGTGACAGATAACAGACGGTCCATCGCACGATGGCTGGAAACTCGGGGTTCCAGCCCACAGAGAGCCGTCCCGGCACGAACTGGGAACGTGGACGTGGGAGCGAGGCCCGGAGCGTTCTCCGCTTTTCACAGGGCTGTCCGCACGCTGCCAGCTTTGGTCCTCGGGTCTCTTCCCTCTCCTGCACGCTTCACGTCCTCTGTGCTTCTTCATTTGTATTTTGTATGTTTGGCGTTTCACGCCGTCATTTTCCTGGAGTGTATCCTCACGTCGCCCCCTAAGGAAGTCAAATGGAAGACGGACGTTGTGCGGACGAGCTGTATATTCGTTCTCCCTTTGCCAGTCATCCCTGGTCATCGCCGGTCATCGCCGGTCATCGCCGGTCATCACCGATCTGTGAACGGAAGGACTGCGGGGCACGTCCACACTTTGTAAGCCATTGCTGACAACACGGCAGACGCCGGCTCGTGGTTCCTTTCTTTGTGGACGAGTGTTTTCCTTCTCTCTGAGGTTTTTAGGATTCCTTTTTATCGGAGGTGTTATGCATTTTTATGGTAATTTGCCTTCTGTGAATGTTTTAATTCATTCTGCCTCGTCCTTGCGAGAGGCCCGTATGTGTGAAGGGCTGTCCTCCGTCCTGCTCCCAGATGCTCCTCCCTGGGGATCTGCTCGCTCTCTCCCGTCCACGTGCTCGGGCTTCCCGGCTCCTCAGGGCCTCCTGCAGACTGTCTGCCCGTCCCTCCTCTCTCTGCGCCCAACTCCACCCTCTGCCTTCCGCTCCGTGTTCTTGGAGATTTACTGACTCTGGTTCCTCATCCTGCGTGCTTTTCCTGGGGGGTGCCTCGTGTTTCAGACTCTCACTGCTCATCTTGCCTGACCATTCCCTTTCAAAGCATGCTGCTTTCTTACTTTATGGATATAATATCCTCTCAGATATCTCTGCATACGTTCATTGGAATATTTTTAGAGTACTTTTCACTTAATTTGCTCTGTTTCCTCTGGCTTGTTTTTTTTCTTGGTGCGTTTGTCTTCATCTTTCTCTTCCACGCGGCTGGCTTTTCCCACGGGCCTGGCGGTCCCTGGCTGTCCACTCGCAGGACAGAAACACCGGTGCAGGAGCTGGTGTCCTTCCTCGGGAGCTGATCAGCAGGACTTGCTTCTCTGCTCACCGTCCCTGGGTCATGCGTCTGACCGTGGGCTCTGTGCGGAGCGGGGAGAAACGTGGCAGTTAGGAGACTCTCCTGGGGTGAAGGCACTGGGACCCCCTGTGTCAGAATGGAAAGGGTTTCATTCTGGGGTCTGCCCCAGCCCTGGCTTTCCCTGTGGGGCTGCTCTCGCGGCTTCAGTGCCAGACTGCCAGGCTGAGTCCGCAGGTTGGCATCTCCACCTGGGCTCTGACCCCATTGGTAGGAAGGCGAGGTGGTGCCTGGTGGGACGGCCCCAGCTGCAACGTCCCATAACCTCTGCTTGCAGCCGGGCTCCTGGCCCCGGACCATGCACGCCTGCTGCATCTGGGACCTGGGCCCCTGGAGTTCCCGTGGGCAGCATCTGGGCTGCAGGGCTGCTGCCAGGATCCTGACTCCAGCTTCCTCCTGTTCCTCCTGTTTATAGGTCAGCTCACATCCCTCTGCTTTCTGTCTCCTGGAATTTATTAAAATCTCTTAGTCATTGTTGTGAGGGTTAAAATGTAATTATGTATGCAAAGCACATCTTACAGTACCTGGCACATAAGGAGGGCTGGATAAATGTTAGCAATTATTATCACAGTTGGTTAAGTGATTTCCCCGAGGTGGCAGGACTCTCCCTTCGAGGAGGCCACGGTGTAGACGAAGACAAGCACCACCGGTAACGAGCCCCCGCCTGGCCCTGGTGTGTTTGTGTGGCTGGGTCTTTCCTCACAGCCCCCAGGAAAGTAGGGACAGCAATCTCACCTTTGCACCCACCACTGGGGCCCACAGACTCGACCTTGCTTCCGGATGAGGCCAAAGGAAAGCACACCACGCCTGCCACAGGCACAGGAGATATTGTGTCGGCTTAGAAGGCTCACAGATAGATTCCTGGACGGGCTTCCAACAGGCAGGGCAGGTGGGGCAGAGGCGCCATCTGGGCGGCCCCTCAACGGAGCCTGTCTGCAGTTCTCTCTGCAAGTCTGGGGGCACTAGCAGCATTCAGAGGGCACAGTGGAGTCTAAGAGGGTCCCACGGTCTCTGCATCATGGCGCTCATGCCTTTGTGGACTGTCCTGCCCTGAGTGTGGGTGGAAACATGAATTGCCAGCCCCTCACTGGCTTGGTGAAGGAAACAGCCTTGTGGGGAGAGCCCACATGGCCCGGAACTGTCAGCATCTTCTAGAAACTGCTGGTGGCCTTCAGGAACTGGGGGTGGCCTCCAACCAAGAGCCAGCGAGAAGCCAGGGTCATACGACCATAAGGGAATGGACTCTGCCAACATCCTGGGTGAGCACAGAAGGGGACTCTTCTCAGGTCGAGGCCCTAGACAAGAACCCAGCTCAAACACTACAAGTGCGTCCTACGAGACCCGGGGCCGAGGGCCCAGCTGAGCTGTGTGCCTGCGCTCCAACCTGACCCCCAGAGACTGTGATAATACATTTGTGCTGGGCAAAGCTGTTAAACTCATGGTCATTCATTGCACAGCCAGAGACAACTAATACACTACGCATCCCGGAATGTGCTGGTCACGTGGAATACTGCAGTGCCTGCC
>NC_048226.1:101555542-101614952 GCF_002007445.2 Ailuropoda melanoleuca | reverse complement strand
TTTTGTCTTCATGGTAACACGTTGATATGTGTAAAATTAGCTGTGTTTTATAGAAGATGAAATTGAAGTTCAATGAACTTAAGGAATTTGCTCAAGGTCACACAGACGGAAAATTGTCTCCCCATAGACTGCGTTCAAATAACCATAAATCAGGGAGAAAATGATAATTATCAAAGCTATTTAAATGAGACAAGTCACTTGGCCTCTGAGTCTTTTAATCTTTATTGGCTAAATGCCTTGAGAAAAATCTACTTTTCAGAGCTTTTGTGAAAATCCGGTGATCCATCAAATGTGAGTGTTTGTAACATGCTTAAGGGCACATAGTAGGTACTTAGTAAATGTTTGCAAATCATAATCTTAATGAGGGCAGATGAAAAAAATTTTTGAGTCTACAAAAAGGAATATGATGATTTTGACCAAGGAGCAGGGATCAGGGATTGATAGAAGTTTCTGAAAGAGGAGCAGGATGGGGGTGCAGGACTCAGGCAGGCTTGCAGGGCATGAAAGCTCCGTGTCTTGTAGAGTGAAAGGTTCTCTGAACCAGAGAGAGTGGAGGAGAAGGAGGTGTAGCTCGTAGAGGACATCTGGAATGCTGTCCTGAGGTGTTCACAGGCAAAGGAAACCAAAAGAGACTTTGAACCTGGGATGGTGTTGGGATTGTGTTCTGGTTGAGTTCACATATATACAGTGGAACTGTCTTATGTCCAGTCTCCAATCAACTCAGGTGATTTTCTAATGACCTCAAGGGGCATAGTAAACCTCATCTTGAACCACACTTTTGTAACAGTCAGCACCCCACATAGAATAGGGTCTTCTCAAGTACCAGGATTTAATCAGGTTGGTCTTAATGGAACACAGCTGGTGCGGGCATGAGATCTGGAAACCTTCACACCCAAGCTGACCAGCACTAACTCGTCCACCTGGTACAAGTGCCCCTCCTGGATAAGAGCTTGGAGTGTGATGGTCATTCCAGTCCTCAGAGGACAATATGAAAGATCAGTGCTGAAGAACAACCTCTTCTTCACGTCTCCAGTCCTGACGGAGTCATAGGGTCTGGAACTACCCTCTGTCATTACAAAAATAAACCAGGAAACAACACTAATAAATGGAATAACTGTTTACAGATATTGAGCCTTGCGTCGTGCAGGACTGTGATCCCAGAGGGAAAGGAAACAGATAAATGAGACCTGCCACCGTGCAGGACGTTTTCCTGGGGTTAACGTCTGGACTGCAGCACTAGAGGGGCAGCCAAGCAGAGCAATGGTGACTGGAAAGAGACCAGAGTCAAAGAAGGCCAAAGCAGCTGGAATTAACAGGCCAGATTACAGACAGAAAGGAGATATAAAGAGAAGGAACTCTAGAAACTCCTTGAGGTCCCCTAGAGTCTGGCTAAATACCAATGAGCATATGTGTAGAACAAGGAGGTATACGTGAAACAAGGCCCAGAGCTCACGGAGCTTGGAACTACTCCCCCCGCAGTGGAGAGACTCCACTGAGTGCACAGGACATTTAGTACAGTGCCCAGAAGAGTCTGTGGTGGCTAAATTAACTCTAAGTTAGAGGCTATCTGGACCCACCAAAAAGAGTCAAAAAACTAAAACTAAAATCATCAAAATAATCCACACGTAACAGAACTGACAGCCAAGCAAGCCCAAAAATCTTCAAAGGAACACAACAAAATCTAGCACTCAAGAAGTCAAATTCACACTGCTGTGATTCAGAGTTTTAAGTAACTTTCATAAAAATAAGAAACATGATCCGTATCCAGAAAGAAAACCAGTTCAGTGAAGTGGGCCTGGAAACAGCAGAGATGCTGGAACTACAAGGGAAACCATTACAAGGTATAAAACATGATCAACATGCTCAAGGATATAAAGAAAAACATGGGAACAATGAGGGAAGANACTTTCATAAAAATAAGAAATATGATCCATATCCAGAAAGAAAACCAGTTCAGTGAAGTGGGCCTGGAAACAGCAGAGATGCTGGAACTACCAGGGAAGCCATTACAAGGTATAAAACATGATCAACATGCTCAAGGATATAAAGAAAAACATGGGAACAATGAGGGAAGAAATGAGGATATGAAAAGAATCAAATAGGACCTCTAGAGATGAAGAATGTGATCAATATCTGAAAGAGTATGGAATTTATAAACAAGTTAGATGCCAAATAAAGAATACCAGTGAACTTGAAGGCATAGCAATGCATCCAACTTGGAGTGAAGCGAATAAGGTAATCAGAGCCTCAGGGACTGTGGGTTAATACCAAGGGGTATGATATCTGATCATTGTGATTCTAGAACATGGAGTGTGGTGCTGGGGTGGGGAGAGAGGTGAATAGAAAACATATTGGAAGAAATAATGGCAAATTTTCAAATTTCATTAAAAAATTTTTGCAAATCCAAGAATCTTATTAAACCCCAAGCAGAATAAACACACAATCACCATCACCACCGCCATCACCAAGACACAAGTTTAGGGAAAAACTAAAAATCAGCTACAGAAAAAGACATAATGTAGCAAGGAATGTAGATAAGAATACCACCCACTTCTCGCCATAATTTAAACAATCTGGAAGACAATAGAGCATCTTCCAAGTGCTGGGGAAAACTCCTGTCAGTTTAGAATTCTATATGCAGTAAAAATATCTTTCAAAAACAAAGCCAACATAAAGCTCTTCAGACAAACAAAAGCTGAGAAAATACATTGCCAGAAGAACAGCCCTATAAAAATTGCTAAAGGAAATTCTTCAGGTAGAACAAAATGATGCCAGATGGAAACTTCACTGTGCACAGACATGAAGAGTGCTGGAAATTGTAAATAAGTGTGTATATTAAAAAAGAAAAGTCTTTTTTTCTAATCTTTAATTTTATTTAAAAGATAATTTAAAGTGAAAGTAATAACAGTGCAATGTGGGGTCATAAAATATGTAGATGTAAAACGTATGAGAATAACAACTCAAAGGATGGGACAGGGAAACAAAATTTGTAAGGGTTTTATATTGTATGTGAAGAGATATAATATTATTTGAAGGTAGATTGTGATAAATTAAGCATATATATTATAAACACCAGCTTGATGATAGGAAGAAACACCAAGAGATAAAGCTGGGAAGCCAATAGTAGAGATAAAAAATAGAATCCTAAAAAATACCCAGTATAAAAGAAGGCAGGATAAGAGGAAAGAGGGAACAAAGACCAGATGGAGCATATATAAAACAAATAGCAAGAGAATAGATTTAAATCTAACCACATGGATAATTACATTAAATGTAAAGGATATAAACACTCCAATTAAAAGACAGAAATTGTTAAACTGGACAAAAAAGCAAGATATGAGTGTTACTTACAAGAAACCAACTTTAAATATAAAGACACATATAATTTAAAAATAGAAATATCTATGCCGTCCAAACTCCAACCTAAAGAAAGCTGAAGTAGCTATGTTAATATCAGAATAGGAAACTTCAGGAAAAAAATATGTCATCAGGGAAAAATAAGACATATCATAATAATATAGGGCTAGATTAATCAGGAAGACACAATAATCCTAAGTGTTCGTGTGCCAAAATTTAGTGCTAATCTTGAAGAAAATACTAGCAAATCAAATCACAATGTATCAAAAGGAGAATATACCTTGACTGAATGGTGTTTTTTCCAGGAATCTTAGGTCAAGTTAATATAAAAAAAAGTTAACACTTGAAAATCAATTAATTTACTGTATTATAAGAATAAATGAGAATATGATCTTCTTAGTAGATGTAAAAGAAGCCTTTGATGAAATTTAATAGCAATTCATAATAAAAATTCTCAACAGATTAGATGTATGAATAAAATTCCCCACTCTGACAAAGTATATATATGAAAAGTCTACAGCTAACATCATCTCCTGAGATTGGTGATGGATGCCCCCCCATCATGTNGCTAACATCATCTCCTGAGATTGGTGATGGATGCCCCCCCATCATGTTTATTCAGTAATGTACCAGAAGTTCCAGCAAGTGTAAGAGCGCACAAAACAAAAATGAAAGCATACAGATTGGGAAGGAAGAAATAAAATTGTCTTTATTTGCAAATGGCATGATTGTGAACAGGGAAAATCCAAAGTAATTCACTGGAAATCTTCTAAGAGCAGTAAGTGACTTTAACAAAATCAAAGAATATAAGGCCACCACACAAAAACCTATTGTATTTGTACATGCTAGCAATAAACAAGTGGAAACAAGTTTTTAAAAAGCAAGGTCAATTAAAATAGCATCAAAACCATCACCTATGTAGGGATAAAGTTAACAAAATTCATTCGAAGTAAATGAAAGGAGACCCAGAGAAGAGGGGAGATACACAATTAAGGGATACAATGTTTAAGAAATGGGGCACTTGATATGAAGTCATCGATTATCCCAAAGTTGACCTACAGCTTCAATACATTCTCAAAAATCCCTCTTTAGAAACCACCAAGCTGACTCTAAAATGAACACAGAAATTTAATGAATTTACACGACTCAAAACAATTTTGAAAAAGAAGAATAAAGTTGAAGACATACACCACCGTAATTTTTTGATCAAAACCATTAAAGATGGTGGTGTTTGGTGTAACAATAGATATTTAGATTGAACAGGAAGGGGAATCTAAAAATACAACCATATATATATATATACACATTCAGTTGGCTTTTTACAAAGATGTAGTCTTTTCAACAAAAGGTGTTGAAACAATTGGATACACATAGGGAAGAAAATGAGACTTGACCCCCAGCTTCAGGCCTTTCCAAAAAAATTCACTTGAAATGGATCCTCAACCTAAACGTAAACCTGAAAGCTGCAAAACTTCTAGACAAAATCATAGTATAAAACATTTACCATCCTGGATAAGCAAACATGTCTCAAGTAGGGCCTAAATAAGCACAAACTATAAAAAAGTGATAAATTGGACTTCATCCAAACTAAAACCCTCTGCTTTTTCAAAGACATTGTTAAGAAAATAAAAAGACAAGAAACAGAATAGGAGAAAATATTTACAGTACAGAAATCTGACAAAGGTCTTGTAATCAAGATATACAACACTTTTTTTTAGCTCAATGTAAGAAAATAAGAAACCCAATGGGCAAAAACCAAATGGGCAAAAGATTTGAACAGACACTTTTCAAAGCAAGGTATAGAAATGGCCCATAAACACGTGAAAAGATGTTCAACATCACTAGACGTCAGGAAAGTGCACAGGAAACCCCAGTGGGAGACCAGTGTGCACCCAGCAGAAAAGTTAAATCTAAACAGACTGACAATTTGAGGCATTTATGAGGATGGGAGCATATAGGGCTCTGCTCATGCATCACTTGGGGGATTCCACAATGTTGTAACAATTTGGAAAACAGTTTGGCAATTTCTGGGAAGTTAAACGTGTACTTACCAAGCCATTCAGAAATTTTACTCCCAGATATTTACCAAACATACATGAATACATCTATCCACACGAATTCACATATTAACGTTCGCAGCAGCTGTATTCATAATAGCCCCAAACTGGGAACAGCCCAGCTATCCATCAAGAGGTGAATGGATAAGCAAAGAGGACAATAGCTAGGTTGGACTCATCAGAATTTTAAGCTCTTGGGTTTCAAGGGACATTATCAAGAGAGTGAAAAAAACCTGCAGAATGTGAGAAGGTTTTTTCCAGTCATGTATCCAACAGGGTCTGGCATCAAAACATACACAGAATCCTTACAACTCAGCAATAAAAAGACAAACAGCACAATCTAAAAATGGGCAAAGGATTTGAATTGACATGTGTCCAAAGATGATCCATAAGCACAAAAAGTCGCTTCGTGTCATTAGTCACTGGGAAACGTAAGTCCAATCTGCTTCACACCCACTAGGATGGTCATGATAACAAATGGACAACGGCAGATGTTGGGAGCGGAGCACTCAGAGCCTCACGCACCGCCGGCGGGAATGCTCAGTGACAGAGGCACTTGGGAACAGTCTGGCAGCTCTTCAAAAAGTTAAATATAGAGTCACCATCCGACTCAACACTTCTAATTCTAGACATACACGCAAGCAAACTGAAAAAACATGTTCATCCAAACACTTGTACAAAATGTTCATAGCAGCATTATTCATAAAAGCCCAGAGGGTGAAAAGCCAGTGTCCAGCGACGGGTGGATGGGCACACAGAATGTGGTCCGTCACACCATGGAATATTACTCAGCCCCCAAAAGGAACGAAGTGCTGACACCTGCTACCACAAAGGCGGGCCTTGAAAACACCTTGTGAAGGGAAACAAGCCAGGCATAAAAGACTGAATTTTGTATGATTTCATCTATAGAAAGTCTCCAGAGTCAGCTGATCCATAAGAGAAAGGTGTTTTGGGCTAGAGGAACGGAAGGTTGGCTGCTAATGGGTATCTGTGAAGGTCATAAACATTTTCTAAAATTAGATAATGGTGCTGGTTGTGCCATTCTGTAAATAAACTAAAACCATTTAAGATACATTTTAAAAGGGTAAGTCTTATGATATATGACCTATATTTCAATAAAGCCAATATCGAAATGGAAAAAGATGAATAGATGAACAAAGTATAGTATATTCATACCCTGGAAATATTTCTAAATAAAAATGAGGCGCCTGGGTGGCTCAGTTGGTGAAGCATCTGCATTTGGCTCAGGGCATGATCCCAGGGTCCAGGGATGGAGTCCCGTGTCAGGCTCTGTGCTCATTGGGAAGTCGGCTTCTCCCTCTCCCTCTACCCGTCCCCACTGCTCATGCTCTCTCTCTCTCTCTCTCTCTAGCTCTCAAATAACTAAAATCTTAAAATAAAAATAAAAATGAACAAAGTGCTGTAATATATAAACACATGCAGGCACCTCAAGAGCACACTGAGCCGACTAACCCAGACACAGCAGTGTGTCCACTTGAGTGCTCCCTTTATACAAGATCCTAGAAAGTGAATCCAGTGTGTAGTTACAGAGCTGGCTGCCGGGGGCAGGAAGGATGGATGGGGCGGAGCACAGGGCATTTGTGGGGCCGATGGAAATGTCTCCCATCACTGTTGTGGTGAAGGACACGCGGGTGTATAAATCTGCCAGAATTCATCCAAATGCCTGCTCTCATGGGTGCATTTCGTCATGTGTAATCTATACCTCAATACAGTTGGCTTTTGAAAAAGATGAAAGCCTCCTTGAATGGGAATAAATCATGTGGTTTATTAACAATTAGCCTAAGAAGCATGTACACGTGCATTTAAAACATTTACTACAGATACTGTTCTGTGTGGTTCTTGTTGCAACCCAGTTCCACTCCGTGAGTGAATTTGTAAGGCTCACCTGTGCTGGGCACCAGGAATAAAGGGGTAAATGAGACTGTCCTCACATCACAAGTTGACATTCTCATCACAGAGCCGGATGCACAAATAGTATTACATCAGTACTTGTGCAGTTGCATTTGGAAAGAGCCTCCAGAGTTAAAGAAGGGCTGCTAGCGAATCATAGAACACCCAAAGTCCTGTGTGCGTGGTGGGGCGGGCAGCCTCAGGGAGGGGCTCCCGGAAGACATGGCATTTACAGAGCAGGAGGAGGAGGGGTCGGATGCTGACCGGGCCAGTAAGAGAATCTGGCAAAGCTGTGATGGGGGCCCTCTGCTGGGGCAGATCCTCCATTTCTTTGTCCATGACCTTGTGTGTTAGTCAGGAGATGTTGGGCTATGCTGCAGTAACAAGTAGACCTCCACACCCAAAAGGCTCACACACAAACATTTCTTCATTCTGCTGTAGCTCCTTCCACCACATACTCTGCCATCTGGGGCCAGCATCCCCGTCACTGTGGGCTGAGTCATCGTGAGAGCTATTTGTGGCCAGGCCCATGAGTGGCTGGCATTGCTTCTGCCCACATTCCACGGGTCTGGTCTCTGTTGCATGGTGATAACCTAACTGCAAGGCAGGATGGGAAAAATAGTCCTCCCTCATGCAGTGCAGAGAAAACGGGATGATGGGCACACCCACTGATGCTGCAAACCCACAGGTCATGGGTCACTGGGCAAATTCTTAACCTTTCTCCAACTCAGCCACGGTGGGTTTGCTCTTGGTGTCTTCCTAAACCCACTGCAACAGCAAGCCCTATACAGCATGCCCCTGTCATAACCACTCTCCCTGCCTTTCCAGAAGGCTGGTGGCCATGTGGGTTGGTCTTCAAGAAGACAATAAGATGATGCTTACTTTCAGACACACAGGCTTTGCCAACTACAATGCTCAGACCGTGCTGCCCGTCAGCAGCCACCAGCGTGGCAGGGTGGGGATTGCAGTGGGTATGGGATCAAAAAGACTGCTTCCAGGCCTGCTTCAGCTTCTCGCTCACCTTTCTGAGATTCAGGTTCATCTTCCTGGAGAGGGGCCACAACTCAGACCTGGGTCTAGCCATTTCTCTGTCCCCTCTTGCTCTCCTTTCCTCTCGTATGAGGGGACTGCTAATCCACCATCCACCTGAATGAGACAATAGTGGGGTGACACCTTAACAATCACAGGCCATTGCTTTTGTTACCATTATTGCTGTTTTGCCATCAATCCTTTGAAGGCTGTCCTCCTGTAGGAAGGTCGTGCCCTCCTCTGGCCCCAGCACAATTCTTGAATTTTTGTTTGGCTCACTCAGCTTGAACAGATACTTCCCTCCCCTCCTCTTAATGAGGAAAATATAAGTTAATGAGCTTGCAAATGGGCACCAGGGCCATTTCTGGGAGTAAGACACCAGCGCAGTCTGCATGGAGCCTGGTGAAGATGGGTCTTTAACAGGGAAGATGGAAAGGATGTCGTGCTGTCCTGAGCACACGGCCGTCACCAAAGCTGTAAAGCTATAAGCTGGGATTGTCTTTAGAATTGAACTTTTCCCCTCTCTCCAGTGGCTATTAAATATTTCCAAGGAAATTACTCTGAAGGAAAGGTGTTTAGCTCAGCTTTCATTTAGAGAGAACTGACTTGTGGGAGTCTGGTATCACGTGAGGGTCTGCAGGAAGCATCAGGGAACCTAGGCTCCAGCCCTGCCTTTAATTGTTCCCACTGCTGCTTCTGGTGAGATGCCTGGCATTCCCAGACCTCTCACCTCTTGTAGAATGGGTGTAACAGGACGAACAGTGACATTTATTGTGTTCCTTGTAGCCTTCTTGCATATATTATCCTTTTTAATTACCAAAAATAATTCACAAGGTAGGCATTATACCCATTTTGCAGGCACCAAAACCAAGATTTTGGTCATTTGTGTAACTGGCATTGCAAACCAGGCCAGGATGAGTCCCCAAGGTCATGATCACTGTAATATACCCTGTTGTCTCCCAAAGGCAGGAAATGGTGCTATGATGTGGGCCTAGGATATTTGTCTTCTTACACGGCTTACGGCTCTATGGCAGAAGAGCTTGTGAGGTGTAATTAGAGTCCAATTTAACAAATGCTAATGACACGTTGCTAAGTGCTAAGGGAAACAAGGGGATAAGTGAGAGGTGTGAACTTAGCCTTCAGGAGCTCTTGATTTAATTGGGCAAGGTATGGGGTAGACATTCTTTGGTAAACAATCACGGCATGTTAGATATGAACGGGGCCATAGAACATCTTATAGGGACCTGAGTAACCATGGTAGTTTGAACCCATGACTCTACCCTGGTCCTCAGACAGCCCTGCTAAAATAACAGGGAAGGCACTGATTGGGCTCAAAACCACAATCATGAAGAGAATGTCAGGGACAAGACAACAAAACGTCAGGACAGTTGGCAAAGGTGGAAAAGCCAAGGACGGGCTAACTGAGTTAAGCCAGTAGAATCAGGTGAACTCAAGAGTCTGCCAGTGGGGAGAGGGAAGGACAAGCTGAACCATTCCATAGAACCCTAGCAGGCCTTTCCAACCAGGGCCCGGCAGAATGGCTCCCGTGAAGAAGGGTGGCGAGAAGAAGAAGGGCCGTTCTGCCATCAACGAGGTAGTGACCAGAGAATACACCATCAACATTCACAAGCGTATCCATGGAGTTGGGTTTCAAGAAGCCCGCCCCTCGGGCGCTCAAAGAGATCCGGAAATTTGCCATGAAGGAGATGGGAACTCCAGATGTGCGCATTGACACCAGGCTCAACAAAGCCATCTGGGCCAAAGGAATAAGGAATGTTCCATACCATATCCGTGTGCGGTTGTCCAGAAAACGTAACGAGGATGAAGAGTCACCAAACGAGCTCTACACACTGGTTACCTATGCACCTGTCACCACTTTTAAAAATCTACGGACAGTTAATGTGGACGAGAACTAATTGCTGATGGCCAAATAAAGGTATAAAACTGCAAAAAAAAAAAAAAAAAAAAAAAACCCTAGCAGNAAAAAAAAAAAAGACCCTAGCAGGACTCCAGAATCAGAGGCCCCAGTTATCTCTAAGGGAACAGTGAGAGTGTAGGTGAGGCTAAGAAAAAGGAAAGCTGTTTTAAGGTCTTTATAAACAGAAGACGGACTACTGTCTTCCCTCTTCTCACTCCTAAGCACCAGGCAACAATACCTATCCATCTCCAGCAGAAAGCTTGAAGTTTGCTTTCTGGGACTGTCACACTGGATGGGTTCTTGATTGGACACTAGAAAAAAATGAGGTTGAATGTCTCGCTGCAAACGGGAGGGTGGTTAGCTGAAGAGATTTATATTAATTATGTAAACTCAACCCTTCTTCCACACTTAAGTCTTAGACTCTGGAAGCCAGGCTCCTGCTCCCAAGCAGATTAGAGGCATTTTCCCCAGGTATGCCCACTGGCTGAAGGGGGGAGGCCCACAGGTGCTGGGGATTGAGGGTTCCCTGAGAACAAGGGCACTGTGTCTCCTTATCACCATATATCAGACCCCCTCCAGCCCAAGCACACTGAGTATCCAGTTAACTCTTCATAATCTACTCACAAAAAGTGAGCAGACTTCCATGGCTACTTAATCTTAGGAAGAACTTCAAATGTGAGAGACACCAAAACCAGCCAGAAAGAGTGAACCAAAACAAACTAAATGAACCAGAGATAGGGAGCAATGGATGGAAGTGAAAGCAGAAACAACACTAAGTTCATATCTCCAGCAAAATAATGTAAGGTATTACCTCATGTCAGTACTAGGATGTTATGAAAAAAAATCAGAACACGTAAAAAATCTCTTATGAATTAAAAATCAGAGAATAGATAATTATTTTATTCATAATCATATTTTGAAGATAAAATTATAGGAATTTTCCAGAAAGTAAAACAAAATAAGAAAGAGATAGAAAATAATAAAATATAGGAAAGTGAGTGACCAGCTCAGGAGGTCCAATGTCCAAATAATGGCACTTCTAGAAAAAAAGAGCATAAAATGGAGACGACAGAAGGTTATCTGAGAAACAATTCCGGAAAGCTGGCCAGGTGAATGGGTGCACATCACGGCAATATTTCAGACTCTCGGGAATAAAGAGAAAACCCTGAAGACTTTGGAGGAAGACAAAGGGTAGAAAGCAAATGATCAGCCATAATAATGGTGTCAGTCTTCTCAAAAGCAGCACTAGAAGCCAGAAGACAGATTTTCTGAATATTCTTAAGAAAAATGAATTTTACATTTGGCTGGGTCTACAAAAATGAATTTGTAGACCCAGCCAATGTACAAAGCATTTTGATGATGGAGTGAAGACTTTCTACAAGCTCTCAAATACTTTTCCCTTTGCATGTGTTCTCAGAAGCTCCTGGAGAATATGTTCCACATGAATAAAACACAGACGTGAAAGAGGAGTCATAGGAATCCAGCTAAGGGGGTGCTATGTGGAAAGCAGATGGAGAGTTCCCCAAGCTGATGGAGTAACGGAAGCTCAGGACAGCCACCCAGGGAGCAGTGGTTTCCATAGGGAATCAGAGGGATGGAAGGGACAAGAAGGAGAAGCTCCAAGAAAGCTCAGAAGCTGATGGATAACCCGACATGGCTCAAACATGTCAAGTGGAGCTCATTTCTGCCAGAATGTCTAGCCAAATTAGGATATGCATTTGGGTAAATTAAATTATTTGGCAATTATTAACTCCATGAAAAATAAAAATGCAGAAGAATAGGCATGACTCGGCTGCTGCACAATCACAGCGGTCTAAGCCTTAAATGGTAATTAGCCACACTGAGAGGATGGGGAAGGGCAGGTATGCGGGCAGGTACATGAGTCAAGACAGCTCTACCCTTACTGCCTAGTGTTAGAAGTCAATAGACTTTATCTGAACCTGGGAAGTCAGGAAGTGGCAGTGGAAGTCTGTGATTCAGAAATGGAGTTAAGTGCCGGGAGAAACAGATGTATGTGAGGGAAATGGTTTCTCTGGGGAAAATGGAAATGATGAAGACTTGAGCAAGGCCAATAACCCATTATCCTCTTCCTCAGTCAAGTCCTGAATCAATGAGGAGCATGACGAAGGAGCCAGGAGATACTACTTACAAGGGCTGATTGAAGGGGGTTATTTGGTGCAAGAGCTCAAATTATTCTGCTCACTTCCTTTCCATTGACCTATCCCATCAGTCTAGACTCACACAGTGTGTCAGAGGGTTAGTTCAAGTCTACATAGCAAGACCTCTCCAGTCACTCTGTCCCACTGGTCCCAGAGGAGAAGGGAGGGTGTAAGACCAAATCCTGCCTTTAAGACCTCTAATGGAGAGATTAAATCCATTTAACAGGATAGACCAATGGCTGTTGCCACCAGTCAGGTACCTCGTTTCATCTTTTGGCGTGGAATAAGGGCAGGAGTATTTGGGGGAGTGGTCTTTCTCCTGGAAACCAGAGAAGTGAAGAGCAGGTCCCCCTTATCAAGAGCTGGAGGCAGGCAGGGTTAGAGCAGACGGCTTATTTTCATTATAAGTTCTGTAAACGGTACGCAAGTGCAAAAAATAATATACTTTGATAAGAATAATTAAATGCTGAAGATGGGTTTGGAGAAAAGCATTTCAAAAATGGAGTACAATTTCAGTTGGTTTAAGGGATAAGCAGGAGTTCTTCAGACCAAGATGTAGGGAAAGGTATTCCTTTTCTCCGAAGACCCTGTGTCAGTGCTGTGAAAGTGCGTGGTTTACCAGCTGTGGCATCCCAGGAGGGCTAGTATGACTGGACTGTGTGTTTCTGGGATGGAGGGGGGAAGTTCGGTATGCGGCTGTGGGAGCTGGAAACACATCAAGAAGGACCATGTTTACAGGATAAGCTGAGGAACTTGGATTCTGCTCTCTCCATAATGTGTGTGTGGAAGCGTATGGATAAGGGGCATAATCAGATCTGGATTTTAGGAACTGTAATCTTCGATCATTCTGGGGTGTCAGAGGTCAATAGATGGAAGGCAGGAAGACAGGTGAGGAAGGTGGTAATCTTCCAGGTGAGAAAGGATAATTTATTCATAGTAGCAATAGCAGGCTTATCAATGATTCTAGTTGTCAACAGCATCCAATAACTTCGGAATGTGGTTGAACATCCTGAGTAGCACACACTGAGAGCAACTCGGTGCCAAGGAGAGAGTTTCTCCTTCTAGTGAATAACAGGGGGTAATTTTATACCTGGTCAATACAGTCATGGCAGTTCCAGATGCAAGAAGACCCTGGTGCACTGAGCCTGGAAGGTCGCTGTGGTGTGGCAGGACACCACCTGACCATTCTTATGGGTTTGTTCCTTGAGCCAGGCTTTTGGGGAAGATTTATTGTTGAAAAAAGTCCTGTGGAGAGAGTATGAAGGCTGGTTTTAAAATATCCAGAAAGGCTTTGAAGAGAGGGCAGCCCTGTAACTCAATTTTGGAAGATGAGTTTGGAAAAGCACTGGACAAAGGAGGGGTGGAGTGTGCCAAGACAGGAGTTGGAAAGTTAGTGTGACAAAGACAAGTAGCAAGGTCCTGAGACTACAGAACACAGGGACAGTGTGGAAATAAGCTGGATATAAAGAGGTCTGGGGCGAATTGAGAAAGTCCTTGGATGTCAGAATAAAGAGCTATGGGTTCATTCTTGGGTAATGAGGAGTCACTGAAAGATTTGAAGCAGGGAAGGGAGATGGCCAGATCTGGATTTTATAAATTATTGCCCAAGAAGTAGGGTGGAGTTAGAGGTGAGAGATACAGGACAGATGGGAACCATCTGGGAGACGTTCAGCCGTCCAGGTAAGTGATGATCCAGGCCTGAATTTGAGCAGCAGCCATGCTGTGTGAGATGGAGGTTGGCAGGAAAAATAGAGAGACAAATACCAGGCGGAAATAGGGCTCAATTAGGAAAAATCCTGGAATGTAAGTGGTGGATTATTGGGGTATTTGAGAGTGGGGAAACAGAGTGTGTCCCCTCCAAAAAAAAGAAAGAAAGAAAGAAATTACTTGCTCAAGGTCAAACCTAGAACTACTGCAAGCCCTAATTTAGGAGTCCTTGCCAGCTGATTCCTGAATCAAGAGAGTTTTTCATTTTTGCATTGCTAGGCAAAGAAGCAACTATCTGTTTCATTGTGTCCCGGCAGCACTGGAATGATTAGTGTTGGTTGGGACCTAGAAGCTTTATTTCATTACTGTTTGACATCTTCAAAGGACAGAAACTCCAGTCCAGACAACAGCCCAGGCTTATAAATTAGTCAATTTAGTTCCGTTCCAGCTGGAGAAGGTGGCTTTTCTCAGCCTCACATCCTCTCTAAAATTGGAGAAGTAAGAAGAAACACCCTCTCAGCCTGTAGGGAACCACTAGCCAGAAGAAGATGAACTATTTTCCAGGTTCTATATGTCCTGCCATGGTACTGTGCCTAGGCGAAACAATGAGCTCTGCACATTGTGTTATTCCTGGGACTTGAAAAAGGTATCAGTGACCACACATTCACTTCAAATAAACCAATTTATCTAGGAAGAAAACCCACAAAAAAATGAAGGGAACATGCACATATGTGTTACTAAATTAATGCATTACCAGGGTTTGTGTAATGAACTCATTGACTTGGAAGAGGAAGACAAAGGGAAGTATTTCTTGAGCACCCACTACGAGCCAGGCATAGGAGAATATGCCCACACAATACCTCATCTATATCTATACACAGGAAGTGGATATCAGTGTCCTCATTTTACCAAAGAGGAAATTGAGACACAGGAAGTTGGAGTGACTTGCTCAATTTCAAAACTACTGATCAGCCAAGTTGGGATTCACCTCAGACATGGGTTGGGGATAGAAATCTCAGAAAAGGAAATATCCTAAAGATGCAGAATGCAGTGAAGCAAAGTCCTAGTGAGAGAAGGATGGGACGGGGAAGACTTCCAGAATCACAAAGATGTTCCATATTGTCATCAGGGTTCAGGAGCAGCTGGGGGAGATGAAGCAGTTCTGCAAAGGACGGGGGGTTATAGAATCAGAGAATCTTCGTGATTAAAAGGGATTATGGGGGCCACCTAGTCCTTGCTCCCTAAAAATCTAAAACCATCGAAGCCAATATCCCTCCCTCCTTGTGTGCGGGCTCTTGCAGATTCTGAGCAGCAGCTGCAGCATTGAAATGGTGTTTATTCCCTTCCTTTGTGAGAGCTGCAAGTGAGGAGTGAGAGAGAGTGGGGGTGGTCTGAGAAATGACTCACTGAGAAAGGCAAGTTCATAAATGGGTTGGCATTAGGATACAAGATGCTTGAAGCCCTCCTACTTGTTCATGGTTAATGCTGGAGTGCACCGAGTCCTCGGCTTTATACACTTGGCTCTGACGGCGGCGTTTACGAGTTGTAAATCTACTGGGGAAGAGTGAGTTCAGAGCAACAGACGGTTGTAATACTTTCTCTAGTTAATGTGCTCGGAAATGGAGTATTCCTGCCATTTGGGCTCATTGCAATTTCTCCTTGAATATGTGGGAAGAATACCATCAGAAGGGCAGAATCCTGGACAGAGCTCCTGGTCGACCAGTGAGCGGCTCCGGGTGGGATCCTGTGTCAGCACTGCAGACAGAGGCCCTACGCCCAGACCTGCACATCCGCCCTGGCTGTGGAGCCTACAGGACTGAGTTGTTATTTCGGGCAACCTCCTATTACAGCAGACTTGTGTGGGGGTAGGAGCTTGGGTGTGTGGGTGCGGAAGGAGGAGCACAGTCTCTGCACTTTGTTTCTCTGCTCTGTAGGTCAAGGGGGGTTAGAGAAGATGATTGTCAAGCTCCATTCCTGTCCAAAATGCTATTCCCTATTAACATAACCGTTTGCCTTTGTCTTGGTAGAGAGCCTCATTTTCATAAAATAAAAGTGACGACCTCTTACATCTATAAAGCCAATCACAACTGCAAATACCCTTCACATCCTTTTCGTGGTCAGACCCTAACCATGGGCCATGAGTTGGGTAGGATAAGTACTGATTTAGAGATGAAGAGCCCAAGATTCACATTCATGTCCAAGACCCCTCAGAGAGCCACAGGCAGAACAAGAATTAGATTCCAGTCTTGAATGCTGTGCCGCCTCTCACGTCGTGATGACAGGACGGAAGTGGCCTGGTAGGGAGGCTGGTTTAAGACATCCCAGCCTTCTAAGCTTTCATGGCAGGGAGTTTTGCATTAATAATGGAAAGCTGCTTCCAGAGGTATCTTTCTAAAACACAAATTTCATCATGCCACTCCTCTTGTTTAAAGCCCTTTAAGGGCTCCCTGTGGCCCACAGGATAAATAAATAATCTTAGTAAGACGTTCAAAGCCCTTCAAAGTCTGACCCCAACCCACCTCTCCAGGTACAGTGTCTGACACCCCATCTCAAGAAGCTTAGTTTCCAGTCCCGGGAAATTAGTTATTGTCCCGCAGAAATCTCTTCTGTGGCTCTGGGCTTCTGCATACATTGTCTTTTCTACCTGGAATGCTCCCCCATCCCTCCACCGTGCTGGGTTGATGATGAGTGAATTCTGACTCATCACCAAACTCACCACCGAAGTTATATCCTGTCTGAGGTTCATGCCAATTTGACAGGCAGAGTTTAACTTTCTGCTCCTCACTTCCACACAGCTTTGGTCTTACCTCAATTATCACATTTATCACACTAGACTCTAATTATTTGGGCACATCACTTCCTTCCAAACTAAACTGTGAGCACCTCCAGGGCAGGGACTCCAGCTGATTCATCTCTGTTTACCCTGCCAGGACTGAGCTGTAAACGTTCACAGGGAATGTTTGTGAAATGAGAGCCTGGGACTAGGAAAACTAGTTTACAAAGATAAAATTATGACAGAGTACCCTGGTCTTCAGTGGAGTGTCTCTGGAAGGATTGGAGGGATCTGGAATCTGTGGGGCCAATAAGAGAAGGATCCAAGTGCCAGTAGGAACCATCAGCTACCAGCACCATCTAACCCATCCCAGTGTTCTGGCCCCTGGGGTGGGGCTGTTCTTTGTGGAACGGGGGCTATTGTCACTAGTGGAGAATCTAGCCGCCCAATCCTCTCTGGTGTTTCTATCACTAGAGGTGGGACTCACTGAGTGATCCATCCCACTGCCTTGTCTTGCCATAAACACAGTCGATGTGGATTGTAAGTTTAGATGCGACATTACAGCTAAGAGTCACCCAATAATTCAACAAACCTTTACCAAGCACTTGCTATGATCTGGACCCTGTGCTTGGTGCAGGGAACCCTGAGATAAGCAAACAAGCCACAGCCTGTCCCTTCACAAAGAACACCCCAAGGCAAGGACCACAGGTACTCATGACCCATATGAAAGAGGAAGGACATGGCGGACACTTCACACAGGGGTGGGTATGGTCTCCCTAGGAGGTCAGGAGAGCCTCCGTAGGGGGGGATGTTTATGCCCAGGAGGCTCTTGGGTATTGAGATGCTGGGCTCATAACTTACAGCTCTAACCTACAGCTCTAATCAGACAGTGAGACAGTGAAAGTAGCTTTCCCTGATGCTGAGGGGCTGCTACAGAGAAAACCTGGCTGGAGGTGGGGTAAGAAGGAAGGTGCTAAGTTTCCATGATCTCATGACACCAGCCCCCACTGCCTCTGGGAACCAGTTCTAATTCCCATCACTTGAGGGTGTCACGCCTTAACGCCTCCATCATGACTAGACTCTGCCGCTAATGGGTGTGTAATTTGAGGGATAATGCAAAATCTGTTAACAATTAGGGCTCTGGGTGTGCTACCAGCTGAATGGGTGGGTTGCGACTGGGTGCCATGCTGCCCTGCTGACGTGTGACACTTCTGCCCTCAAAGGCATCTGCAGGGTTGGATAGATAGCCCCATTGCACATGTCTGGGGTTGAACTCCTCCTAAGGTCTTTCGTGTGCAATTGTTCCAGATCTGATCCTCACAAAATCCTGTTAGGGGGGTGGACTATGCATTATTACATCTGTTTACTGGGTGATGCACGGGAGAAGTAAGTTGGCCGCAATGAGAGGGTCCGGACAAGGTTTATTTTCTCCCAGCTGACATTCAGGTTGCTGTTCTCTGTATCAGTATGTGGCAATGCCTGACCTTCTCCCAACGGGACACTTAACGGGGCTTCACGGAATTGCTTGTTTAATGACTGTTGGATGTCGGACCATGTGTTGAGGACAGGGACTCTGTTTCACGTTTATTTCTGAACACCTAGCACACAGCTCGGAGCACACAGGGCCTCTGTGAGCATCTGCCGGTGATGAATTCCAAGGAGTGGGAGACCCAGGCTGGGCCCCAGAGCCCTGACCAGCGTGCGGCTAGGAAAGCAGCTTCCTGTGCCTCATCCCTCCATCCATAACGTGGGATGTGGGAGCAGAAGACCCCAAGAAGTGCCTGCCATGTTAGCAAGTTCAGATGCCTGCTCCCCCTCTTCTTTCTGGGTAACCTTGGGCAGATTATTTTATACCCCGGAGCCTCATCTGAACACAGAGAACAGAAACACTCCATTGGGTGATGGTAATAATCACATAAAACAACACATGTGGATTGCTTAGCACAGCGTGGGACACTCCTTGTTTGCCAGACTGTAGCCACGTTCAGCCCACAGCAGCCATGCCAGGAAGGCACGCTACCCCTGTTACGGACAAGGCCCGCCAGGTCACGATTGCTCCTTTCAGCTCTCTGCCCCCACTCACGCCGGCGCCGAGGGCCGTGGGGACGGACGGGCTTCCTCCAGGATATGAGCGGCATCCACAAACAACCTTATCGCTCTCCCTTTCGGCTTCCCCAGTGGAGCAACTGAACCACAGAGATTGGGAGGAAAGGAACAGGGATGAAGGCGAGAGGACAGGCAGGGAGATGCGGCCGCGTCAGTTTTGGGAGAGAGGACTATTCAAGTGGAATGCGGCGCTAATTCAAATCCCGGAATGACTGACATATTTTCCGCGGTGTTTTATTAATCAGCCTCGGATGAGCACAATTTGCAAATTTCACGTGGCAGCTATTAAACATTTTCTCCTACGTAAGTAAATGAAAGGGATTTACTAATTCCAGCAGACACTTCACGAATTGGTAATGGGAGCGAATGCCCAGACCCAGGCGGACACGTCGAAGCTGCTCGAGAGGCAGCCGGCACCCAGGCCCCAGCTAAATTGATTTAATCCCTCGTGCACGTTTTTAGCCCCGGCGGACTTGATAAACACTGACATGGTGGCAGAGGGCAGTGAGGGCTGGGAGAAGCATCCAGCGAGTGCCAGGGCTCCTGTGTGCCCCCGGGAGGATGGTCCTGGAGGGAGGAACCAGGGCAGAAACACCACCGGGTGGCTGATTGGCCACTGACAGCAAGTGAGGCCCCGGGTGCCGATGGTTGTCTCCGTCCGACGAGGGAGGACCTGGAGGCCGAAGAGCTAAAAGGCCTTTCTGAGTCTCAGGCCGGAGGCAGAGCAGGAAAGAGGCCTCCTGACCGTATGGGGAGGGCACGAGGCCGGCACTGCTGCCACACCCCTGCTCGCAGACCCCGGGAAGCCGACACAGCGGGGGTAGGGAGAGAGGCTCACGGGTGTCCAGCTGCACGGCTGCCTGGCTGGTCACACCCCCACCCCCGGGACCCTCTCTGGGCCGTAAGACGGGCGCCTCGGAGTCGGACCCACCCACGCAGAAAGCCCCCAAGCGGTGTGCGTATGTCTCCCCAGAGGGATATTTTGTGGGAGGGCATTCGGGGAGGGGGCCTCGGAGACCGCACTGTGGCAGCCCTGCCCTCCTGGGAGGCCCTGCTGAGGCTCTGGAAGCCGCGCTGGGGGGTGTGCTGGGGGGCAGCCCCGCTCTCTGCTGCTTCTGTGACGTTGAATTCAATCAATTTCAATTCCACTCTGAGACTTCATGATACCCATTTATCATCTGCTCTGTGCCAGGCTCCCAGCACGCAGTGGGGACCTGCAGACTCTGTCCCCTGAATCGTGGGGGCATGTGCCCTGTGGGTCACACAAAAACGGGGCCTCCCTTTCTCCCAGTGAGGTTCTGTCCGGCGCCAGCTCTCATGATTCACGTCATAATTTCTTCTCAGTCTAAACAGAATGTGGAAAAGGCCCTTCCTGTCCTCTTGCTTCCTGAACAACTCCTACACGGCCTTCAGTGCCTCGTCCGAGTGTCACGTCCACTGCAGACCTTGTGCCTGTCTCCTCCGCTGTCGTCCGGGAAGTGAATCATCTTCTCATCTGGCTCATGCTTAGTATAAGTTACAGGTGTACAGTGGAGCATACCCCGTATTTCCACGTGCCGGTGAGCCCTTGGGGGGAGCAAGGACACGGCTTCCCCGTGGTCACCAAGTCCCAGGCCTATAGGACGTCTTGGCCCCGGGGAGTGTTTGTGGAATGAATATTTGTGTCTATGGAGGTCTGACGGAAGAAGGGGTAAGGAAAGCAATCGATACGCAGCAGCCCCCGCTCCTTTACTGGCTCTCGGCCACAGGGCTATGAATCCTCACCACGAAGGCCCCTCTGGCCCGTTACTACGCGCCAGGCTTTCAACAAGAAATTACAAGGCATGCCAGAAAAGACACATCGGAACAAAGCAATAATCCGCACCAGGCTCAGATGGGACGCAGCTGTTAGAATGATCAGGCAGGGTATTTAAAATAACTATAATTAATACGGGAAAAGTAGACAACCTTAAGAACGACGGGTACTGTGAGGGAGAGACAGAACCTCTGAGGGGGAATCAAAAGGAAGTGCTGGAAATCCAAACCGCAGAGCAGAGATGGAGGACGCCGTCCACGGGCTCCTCTGCAGCCGGACATGGCCGAGCAAAGAATCACTGAGCTTGAGGACGGGTCACTAGAAACCTTCCAAACGGAAATCTAAGAGAAAAATAATGAAAACATAACAACGTGGAAGCGAAACCCCCAAGAACGGGGGGACGGTATCATGGGGTGTAGTGGGGATTGTAGGGACGGAAGAGAGAGTGCAGCAGAAGAATGATTCTAAGTCACGATGTCTGGGAACGTTTCCGAATCAATGGCGGATGCAGGAAGCTCGGAGAACAGCAGGCGGGACGAGCACCCACCTGCCACGGGGAGGGTCTGTGCGGACCGAAGCCCACGGTGGTGCCCGCTCTCCCCGGCCTGCACAGCACCTCACGGCCGCGACTCGCAGGCTGCTGGACGTGTCCCCTGAACCGCTGAGCGCAGGCCCCGCGGTCGTGCGTCTGGTGACTGGGCACGCTGCTGGCGACACCACCCACTGGAGGAGCGCCCCCTGAGCACGAGCCACGGCAGGGATGCCTGGTGGCGGCAACAGAAACTGTGGGTTGAGAGCTTGGTCGGCATGGGTTGGCCGACACACACCAGACGAGTTTACTGGGCAGATTTTTGGCACCTGAAGAACCCCCAGGAAGGCCAAGGAATAGACAGGGATGAAGGGGGCTGTGCAGCCAGGAATAGGCCACCCAAATCATCCCTCCCATGCAGAAGGGTGCTATTGTCACAGGCATGTCAGCCACACACTCGGCCATCAGCTCCCCCTGGAGCTCACATGGTGTGGCTGCCGGGGAAGAGGTCTCTCCCCCTCCAGGGGCACCGGGGGCATCTGAGGCTACCTGCTCCCGTGGCACCATCCAGGTGAGCCGGGAAGGGCGACGTGGGGTTTCAGTAGCTTTGTGGTTGGAGAGCAGTGTGTGCACGCTGGGCAGCTCACAGTGGCGTGATGTGCAGAACCCACAGAAAGAGAGGGAACAGATCCACTCATGATTCACCCCCACACGAACGGGCAGCCACTCCGGACCTAGCAAAACCGATAACCCACTGCAAAGAAGTGACAAAAAGTTCTCACAGAGTTCACGTCCAAGGGTCACTCCACTCCCTTGCCAACACGGCTTCGATTTTAGCGGCCCGCCGCGCATCGGACACATGGGCTATGGACTGAATGTCCTTGTCGCCCCCAGAGTCACATGCAGATATTCTAACCCCAATGGGACGGTGCTCAGAGGTGGGGCCTATGGGGGGTGATGAGGTCTTGAGGGCAGACCTTCACGACATTCAGTGTCCTTGTGAGAGAGGCCCCAGAGAGCTCCCTCGTCCCTTCCTCCACGTGAGGACGCAACTCGAGACGCCGACGTCTACGAATCAGAGCGAGGGCGCTCTCTCGACAGCGAACGTGCCGTCATCTCAATCTTGGACGCGCAGCCTCCAGGGCGTGAGGAGCAGCGGCCAACAGTCTAAGACCACACTTAACCTTCCTTTGACCTTCACAGCCTCCCCGGGACCAGACGCGCCCCCGCCCCCCTGGTACAGATGAGGATGCTGAGGTCCAGAGGGATCGAAGTGGCTTGGCCAAGGCCGCCCACGGTTTGCAACCATGTCTTTGTTCTGTGTTTACTTTCCCTCGCCCTTAAGACACCAACTTTCTGGAGCCATCGGGCTGGGCAGGGCGCACGTGGCCGCAAGCCCGGGTCTCTGCTCCTCCGAGACGTGCTTCCTTGTCGTATGAAACTTTGTTGGCTGGAGCAGTTTGCACTGAAAGAGCTCCTTCTGCCAACCACATGCAGATTCGTGCATTATTTACCAGTAAAATCACAAAGGTGATGTATACAGCCGCCCTGCGCAGCCCCACCGGCGCCGAGAGCACTGCCGAACCCACGTGGGCTGCACGGCCGGTCAAGTCTCCACCGCGGGCTCCACCGCCGCACTGACTCATAACCCGTTTGGCCAAAATTGAGTGTAACTGGTGGGAGAACAGACTCAGTTCATCACCAGCCAGTCTAGTTAAAATGAACAGACGAAGGGTTTTTGTTATTTACGTATTAAATCCACACGCTTCCTCTGCCCTTCAAAGCCTTCTCCCTCCCGGTCTGTCCCCACATTTCGCTCCCTCTCGGCTGTCAACTCCTCTGCGTGCCTGGGGAGGATAATCTGATTTGCTCACTGCTCTAGCACGCGCTCGCTCACGCCTACGTCTGTCTTTGCCCTCGCTGTTTCTTCTGCCATCCTGCGTCCCTTCCAACTCCTCGCTGGCAGCACCCTTGACCTCGTTCCTCTGGGTGTCTGCTCTCCACTTGGCCACAGCGCCCACTGAGGAAGCCGGGGGGCCGTGCAGGAGGCTGGCCTCAGTCAGCAGAGCGCCGAGGTCACCGTGGGGGGGTTGACGAGTCGGGGGGAGTGCCGAGCCCCTGTGGATGGGGGACAGCAGAGGGCTGGAAGGACGGCCTTGAGGGAAGCTTGCACTGTACCATTTATGGAAAGAGGGGGCCTGTTTTGCATGAGATGAGTTAAATATCAGCTGAGCTAGGAAGCCCAAGGTCATCCTACTGAGGGTACACGGAGGCCGGTGCAAGCGTCCTTGAGAGAGGCCAGGGGCAGGGGTGGGCGGGGAGGGGCCGTGTGTGCCCCGAACCCCAGAGCCTAGCAGAGGTGAGAGGTCCGCACAGGACTTAGAGAAGGGGGAGAGGACCCCCGCATGCAGCCACCTGACGAGTAGGACGGGAGCAGAAGGCGACCTTCCTCGCACGGCCTGCTCTTCGAGTCACCAAAGCCACTTTTCTCATTTCCAAAATGGAAATCATAACGTCTGCCTTGCCTTCCGGCAGAGCTATTACGGCCGTTCTCCCTGATAAAGGGCGGGGGGTGCGTCTGCAAAGTTCTGAGGAGGTTGGGAGGCATATTCACAACAGACGTTTCCATATGCTTCCCTTGAAGACCCAATTCCCCTTACAACCTTCACGGCTTCAATCAATTTACAGGAGCACACTCTGCACCCGATTTCAGGAGGGGCCTGGCTCCTGGTCCCTGTCACCCCTGCCGCTGCTGCGGGTTGGCCTGGCCCCTGGCCCCCCGCAGACCCTCCCTCCAGGCTGCTTTGTCATCGCGCCTCATGCCCTCTCGGATCGCTCCTTCCCTTGTCCTCCAGGATCCTTCTCCCTGTTCCGCTCCCACTGGAGCTTCACTCCCCTGCCTGCCTCTCGGGCTGCCTGCCCTGCTTCCCCGGGGGTGTCATTCATTCCCGCCTGCCACCTACCACCTGTGTGTCCAGGGAGTCAGTCCCAACCTTGTTTGGTGCTCCCACTGCCTCTCAAACACATGAGGCCGTGAAGGTGTCGCTCAGAGTAACTAAAATAGCGTTCCTCCTATTTCCTCCCCGACGAACTCTGCCTCAGATCTCTGTGACAACGGCACCAGTCGGTTTCCAGCAGCCCAACTCCAGGCTTGAAATCAGCTCTGCCTCCTGCTCCTGGGAAACTCACCAAGGACACAGGAGCCCCCGCACCCCCGAGCAGCAGGGATTTGGGTGCGGTTCTGCACCTGCTGCTGGGCCAGGCTCTGGGGACAGGGAGCTGGAGACACAGTCCTGGTACTAGCGGGCGTGCTGGGGTGCCGGTCGCAGAGGTGTCAGTGCCCCACTGCAGCTGGCTGACTCCGCCCGAGCCCACTGCCTCCGCGTGCTGGACAGATTGTCACAACTCCTAACGTGTCCCCTCAGGACAAGCGTCAGGAAGCCCTGTGCTAAGGGAGCTGATTTCATTTGAAAGACAGAGATGTGAACACAAAACTCTAAACTCCGTCTGCCTTTCCTCGGGGCTCCAGCACCTCACGCCCAAGGTCCTCTGGAGCGCGGCTGTCCTGTGCGCCTGCACTGTCCCGTGGCCCACAGGGACCCAGGCTGGAAACAAGAGCAGGAGAGACCCCCAGGAAGTCAGATCGCTGGCTCTGCCCTCAGGCTCCATGGGCTTGGAGACTCTGCTCCCCACTCAGGTCGGCACCTGCTCTCGGCCTTTCCAGGCTCCTCCCATCTGACCCCCACAAGCACCCCGGCTCCCCGAAGTGGCACTCACGGCTCGCACGTGAGCCCCACGTGGTCCTGCTGCACCCCTGCTTGTGGCACTCCACGATGTGGCGCCTGCCCTGCTCCCAGCCCCCAGAGCATGGGAGTCCTTCAACAGCTGCCCGCGGCCTCCCATGACCCCCAGAATTCCGAGGCTGGGCATGTTTTACGCACCCCGTCTTGTCACTGTGTTTGAGGTGTTGCTGGGGGCTGCTGGTGGAGGTGACAGGCAGGTGATGGCGGTGGTGACGGGGGCGATGAAGAGGCAGCAGCTGCTGTGTCTGCAGTTCTAGGCCTTGCCCGCCCTTCTGGAAAGCCCATATGTTAGCGTCTGGGAGCCCTCCGGAAGGAGCACGAGCACATCGGGGGATTAATGGCCACAAATAAGTTAAACTCTCCTCCTCAGACAACATCTAATCGTCTCATTAAGGAAGGACTGGGATGGAGAGTTGACTAATCGGGAGCAGATTTTCCATCATCTCCTGCCTCCCCTACACGCACACGCACACGACACGCACACACATGAACACACATGAACACACATGTACGTGCACACGCACACATTCCACCTTCCGCCCCCTCCACCCACAGCAAAGGATAACGACTTGGAAATCACCGAGCACTTAAGGCCACATTCTGGGAATTACGGGAAATGAGACAGAGGCCCAGCTGGGGGCTGAACAGGGGAGACGACTCCAGTCGCTGCTCCCCACGTCTGAGGCCACGGCAGCCTCTCTGCTCTGTGAGGCTGGAGAGGACTAACGGGGGGTGGGGCCCGGGCACGCCGCGTGGCTGTGTGACCTGCAATCCCGGGCTTTGAGAAAGACACACACGTGCTGTGAACCGTCCCTCGTCCCCTGTGCTTCTTACGGCCCTGATCCACTTTGATGGTCGTCCTCAGACAAGGGGAAGTTTAAAGGCAGACGAACAGGGACAATGTCATGTGAACGTGAACACAGCCGTCCACGAGCCAGCAGAGAGGCTGGAAACAGACTCCCTCACGGCCGCAGGAGCCACCCGTGGCCTCCAGGACCTCAGACGTCTGTGCCAGCCGCCCTGGACACTCACACTCCTGGGTGTGGGGAGGCAGTGGGACCCTGCCAGGCACTCAGGGTTGCATGACCTGCAGGGGAGTGCATCAACCACCCAGCGGACAGCGTGTGCCCCGTGGGGAAGGAGGGCCGGGGTGCGACCGTCCCTCTCCCATCCCTCGGGGGACAGTTCTGAGCCCCATCGCACAGGTCTCTCCCAGGGTCCTGGCTGGGTCGAGCCTCCGTGGCCTCCAGCGGGGACCAGCTCAGTTGTGCGCCGTTGTAGGGCTTATCCGTTTCCCTGTCCTTCCCCAGTGTCCCCTTCTTGTCCCCCAGAATGATATCTCCTAGAACCCTCTGCTTCCACACCACGGTCTTGGGCCCTGTTTTCCTGGGGGTACTGGCTGGGACATGCAGACGTTCCCGGAAAGCAGCAGCCCCACCCCGGGATTTTGCGTGGCGGCACGGTTCTTAGGAACTATGGGCTGAACAGGGACTGGGGGTTTGCAGTCCTGGAGCTTTGCAGCTGCCGCCAGGCTCAGTCCGTGCCGGGGATGCAGAAGGAAATCCCTGCGGTTCTGCCCAACGCCGGGCAGCGCCGTCTGGCTGCAGACCGGGAAGCAGGAGGCCAGAGGAGGGTGCTTTCCTCCATTTGGGGTAACTCGGATGTGGGGGAACAAGGTTTGGCACATTAAGTTCTGTAGACAAATTTCAAATATTCTTTTATTTCGGGAAGTGTGATATTTTGACTCTTATGTTTGCCAGATTTGAAGATACGCTGTTGATTTAATAACAGCTTGTCGAGGGCAAGGAGGAGCGTCCGGTTTAATTCCCACGTGAAATGTTTTACCGATGAGAGCCTCTTCAGACCTGGCAGTGTGTTCTGAACGACAGCATGGGGCGATGGTGTTTCTCAGAGCCCCTTGGGATCCCCGGCCAGTGGCAGTGAGGCCGGCATGAGGTGGTCGGCTGCTTCCATGCACACGTGACACTGGGGGCACATTTCGACATCCGGGGCGAACTGATAGGCACACACACCTCGGAGATAGTGCGGGCGGGGCTCCGGAGGCCGCGGTAAAGCGGACGCCACAGTCAGGCGAGTCCAATGCACGTCTGGTTTCCCAGCAGCGATCAAAGTCATGCTTACACCACGCTCTAGCTTGCAGCAGCTTCTGTCTAAAACACGGTGTACATGCTTGAATTAAGAGGACATTTTATTGCTAAAAATACTAACCACATGGACTGACTCTTCCTTTCACAAACAGTATCTCTGGAGCGTGTGATGCTGTTTGACGGTGTTTCATGCACAGAACTTCCTCCAAAACTGGCGTCTATCCTCTCAAATCCTGCTGCCGCCTTACCAACTAGGGCCATGGAATAGTCTAGATCCTCTGTTGTCATTTCCCGTCTTCACAGCATCCTCACCAGGAGCAGCTTCCATCATCCGTAAGTTCAAGCACGAGATCGCGGCAGTGCGGGCCGCGTCCAGGCTCTACTCGGGATTCTGGTTCTCCTGCTGTTGGCACCACATCTGCGGGGACGTCCTCTGCTGACGTCCAGGACCTTCAGTCTGTAGGAAACACGCTGTCTGGGAAGCTCCATGAAGGGAGGTGAGCCTCTACGTGGAAGCTGACTCAGGTTTCTCCCCAATTTCATATTCGGTTACACTCAGGTCCTCCTTCTCTTCCGTCACACGAGGGCCAATGGCAGCCCCTGGGGGCAGAGGCAGAGGGAGGGCTTGGGACCCTCCGCACTGATTACCTATCACTGCAGAATGGATGTTGACACACGGAGTGGCTTAGCACCCCTCGGGTTTGTGACCTCGGCGTTCCCCTGCATCAGGGATCCAGGGAGCGTGTGGGCTGCTCTGCTCATGGCCTCACCAGGCCAGACCCTGTGTCCTCTGGAGCTCGGCCCCTCTTTCAAGTTCATTTGCATTGTTGGCAGAATCCAGCTCCTTGTGGTTTGGGGTCCCTGCGGCCCCTCAGGTGCCCGTTGACCCAGGTGTGTCTGTTTCCCTCCGGGCTGGCAGGAGAGGCTTCCTCTCTGGGCCGCAGTCCGGTCTTAGGTAGCATGGGAGTGATTTCCTCACCATTCGCCATATAACACAACCAAACCCCCTCCTATGTAAACCCCCAGTCGTACACAAGGGGAGAGGATTATACAGGATGCGAACATGGGTGGGAAATCTGGGAATTCTGCCGTCCATGCGTCCTTCCCCTCCTGCTAGGGTCTCCAGGGTGGGACACAGCCTGGGAGGGTCTGCAGTGGACTTTCTGCTTATTTGCATGCTCAGGCGGCCCGGGCACAGAGTGGCCTGCAGACGACAAAGGTTCCAGCCTATTCGACTTTCCCTAAAGATATGTGCCGCCCAGCTGCAGCCCTGCATTATGGGTCAATCACTGGCCGGCGTCCTCTGAAGGCAGGGCATGGGGGACAGAGAGGGGATGACTTCTATAATCAAAGATCTCAACCATGAGTCATGCGCCTTGGTATGCCTTCCTCCCCGCACTTTGCAACAGCCTCTCCATCAGGACCGTGAGAGCTGTGGCCACAAAGTCACAGACAGAGGGCCCCACCCCTGTGTGTCTCCCTGTCGACTGCAGGCAGGGACAGCAAAGGAACAAGAGAAAAATCCACTGCTCCGTACAGCCTCTGTGAAGGATAGTTTGCCCACCTCTTACAAAATTAAACACAGTCTTACCGTATCATCCAGGAATCATCCCCATACGTATTTACCCAACTAATTTGAAAAATGTGTATCCACATAAAAGCCTGCATGCAGATGCGTGTAGTATCTTTATTTGTAATCGCCAAAAATAGGCAGGAACTAGGATGTGCTTTAGCAGGTGAACAGATAAGCAAACTGGTACATCCACACCGCGAGCCACTCGTTGGTGGTAAAAAGAGCGAGCTGTCTCGCCACAACAGACACGCTGCATCCCGACCACACACGGCAAGTGAAAGGCTCTGTGCTGTTCAGCTCCATTTATAGGACATTCTGGAAAGGACAAAACTGTGGAGATGGTAAACAGGTCAGTGGCTGCAGGGGCTCTGGGAGAGGGGTAGGGGGGTAGCGGGCGAGCACAGGTGGCGAGCTATTCCACATGAGGCTGTGATGTGCTTACCACGTGTGTGTCTAAATTTGGAGAACTTCACAGACCCGAGAGCGAGCCGTAATGTCCACAAATTTTAAGAATATTTAGAAGTTCAGGGGATCTCAGGGTGCAATGAAAAATACATCAAAACAACCCAACTATGACAAATATATGAAATCCAAAACAACCCAACTATATGACAAATATATGAAATCCCCTGACTGAGGGGGTGGAAGAGATGTCAGCTGAGTAACTTGGAAGGGAGCGAGTCTCCGGCCAAAGGCAAGGGCACACCGGTTACTCTGCTCCAGCAGGGAACGCGGTCTCCAGGGGGCCTGAGTCAACCAGCCAACGCCGCTGTGCCGGTGTCGGGTCGGGGTCGGGCCGGGCCCCTCCGTGAGCTGACGCGAGTGGCGGGAACCAGGGCTCTCCCTGTGAGCGGAGCGGACGGGTGAGCAGGAGAGGCTGGAGCGAGCCGCGCGGGGCCGGCGACGGCACAAAGTGGGAATGTCAGGTGAGCTCGAGTCCAGCTTGTGCAGACACGGGCGGCTGCACACAGAAACGTTCCCAGGTCTGTGCGCACACGCGGTCGGCATGCACACGCACGTGTCCTTGCTCTGTCGGCGGGGAGCCGAGGAGCAGTGATAGCCCCGTAGCGACAGGCACACCCGGCACCCAGACCTCGGTCGCCAGCATCCTGCAACCGGGAGAAGTGGGGCGCCTTGGAGCGACGGCCGAGTCCAGGACCCGGACCAGACCCACATGAGCAAAGTGAGCGTGGGGCATCCCGCGTGCCAGAGAGTGAGAGACGTTCAGACAAAAACATACCTATGGGGCAAAAGCCAACTGGAGGGGCGCCTAGCGGCCAAAGCGCGGACAACTCCAGCAGCGGAATAAGTCAGGTAGTACTGGATTATAACGCAAAGTGCAAAATTAACATCCACGGGGCCGTACAGACAGAAATAGACTAGGGCATAAACAAGGAAACGAGGAAGAACAGACAAAGCTCCCAGGCCAGAAAATCCCAAATAACGTAGGTAGATACCCTGCCCTCACGGAGGGGCCTGTGACCCCCTCCCCAGGCGTGGGCTGCACGCGGTGTCTTCCTTCCCATGCGGAGAGCCTGGAAATGGGAAACAGCCCCTGACTGCGGACAAACAATGTGACCATCACCACTCAGCCAGACGGCCAAGGCCGACCTCACCGTGTAAGTCACGTGACAGCAGGTGCCTCACTGCGTGTGAGGAAGGTGGCGCCTCACCTCCGTGGCCGTCCTGCCCACACTCAGAACCTCCGTCTGAAAATGAGAGGAGCATCGGGCACATCCCAGTGGGGAAAAATCCACGAAATACCGCGTCTCACAACTGCCAAGGTTATTGGAAACATGGGAAGTCTGAGAAACTCTAGTGCCCAAAGGAGGCCCGTGGTGAGCGGCAGGGTGGTGTCCCGGGCGGGACCTGGAACCGGGCAGGACACGGGACAGAGACCAAGGAAACCTTACTGTGGACCGTAGTCATGATAATGTCTCGACACCGGTTTGTTCGTTGTGCCAACACGGTGACACTCGTGTAGCATGTTAACGGCCGAGTGAGCCGGCTGCGAGATGCACGGGGACTCCCGGCCGCGTCGCACCTTGGCCGCAGCTCTGAGAATTCGGTCAGCTTACAGGTTTAGTTAAACACACACGCACGCTGCCTGAGGCAAAAGCTGCATCTATAGCTCAAACAGGCGTCTCCTTCCTTGGCGCCGGCCCGCCTGCCCCGGAGAACCCTGCAACAGCACGCCCCGAGGACCTCACGGCTCTGTCCGTTCTGTACCGGCCCCGTCAGGCCTGGCACCGGCCGTTTGTGGAAGGCCGTCATGTTCGGGGTGCGAAGTCCCCGGTCGGTTCCCCTGGTGGGCTCGGCGCAGAATTCCTTTCACGAGGCCAAATCCATTCCTGCAGAAGCTTCCCGCTCAGGTCACACCCGAGACCCCTGCCCCCCCCCAGATGGCAGCCCCGCCCGCCCTGAGGGCCGTCACGAGGACCTGACACATAGTGGGTCCACAGCTGAGATGTGACTCCTTAAGAAGACTGTCACTTCCACCCGCATGTCCCCTGGCCTGCAGGACAGGCCGTGGGTGTGCGTGACCTCGTGACCTCATTAGCACCAACAGCCCCTCCAGCTGCGGTCTGCACTGCGGGAGCTAGGCAAGCCCCACGCGCTCCCACAGGCCGTGAGCGCTAGAGCGGGACTGAAAACCCGGTCATCTGGTGCGGGCAAAAGGTTCTTATACCAGACATAAAATACACTAACTGAAAATGAAGCTACTGTTAAATCGGACTTCTTTAAATTAAGATGACTGTTAAATACTCACAGTGCATCACTGGGGCCGGGTGCCACTTGCAAGCCGGAGCCCCAGGGGTCTCTACCCCCCAAACATCGGGCCCGGAATGTGGAAGCCTACAGCCATCACGCGGCCTGACATCCAAGCCTGGATGAGAGTGAACAGTGGACGGAAGCCGTCCCCCCAGCTCTGCTCTCAACAGGCACCTGGGCCAGGCTTCTCACCGGTTCCCCATCCCCGTGCGCTCCATCCACCGCCCCCGCCAGGACAGGCCCGGCCCGGGGAGCCCGTGTCCTAGACAGAAGAGCCCGGCCCGGCCTGGCTGGCTTCTCCCAGACCCTCATCTTGTACCCCCACTTTCCTTCTCCTCTGATGAAGGAAGAGCATCGTCTTCCCAAGCAAGAGGAGGTCCCAGGTGTGCCGAATGGCTCCAGGTGAGCTCCTGAGGTGAACAAACCCTAGAAGGACAATGTCAAAAGATGCTTCTTGAGAGAAGAAAGATACAGAATTTTCACCCCTACCTTCACCTCCCCATCCGGTGGCCCTGGGCGCTGACAGCTTAGAGAATCCGGTGAGGTCTGTGGACCCTCTGCAGAAAGATGTGTGGAGACAGAGACACGCACACAACTTTGCTTATGATTCTCATGACTTCCAGGGTTCGCAGAGCCTGGGAAGCCATGTTGAGAAATTCTGTTCCAGTGCATGCCACTCCCAGTAAAAAATACATGACTAAGAAGACAAAATTAGATGTCTACCTCATTGCAAACACAAAAATAAATTCCAGATGGAGTAAAGACATAAATGTGAGATGGAAAACTGTAAAACATTTTTAAAAAGCACAAGAGAATGTTTTTATTGCATCTTGGTGGTGACGATACAATAAACACACGAATCAAAAGTAAATAGCCCAATAGAAAAACAGACAGAGGACCAGTTCCCAGCCAGGCGAGACCCTAGTGGTCAACGAGGCGTGAGGGAGTGCGCACCCTGACAGTAATCGGGGACAAGCAAAATAAAGCCATAATGATATACCATTCCACACCCATCACCTGACAAATGTTGATGAGTCTGATGACACCAGACGTTGGCCAGAACGTGGAGGCACAGGAACTCTTATCATCGCTAGTGGGCGGTAAATTGCTAGAACGCTTTGGAGAGCAATTTGGCAGTTCCTACCAGAGCCGAGATTGCTCGAGCTCCTGAAATGACCCAGCAATTCCATTCTGGGTGGCTCCCTGCGGGTGACCTTGCACACGTTCACAAAGCTCGCTCTCAGAGGCTTATTTATTACAGCGAGAATGGCAATCCAGAAAGATCTCTGATTGGGGAAATGTGAATATTGGTTATTCATACAACAAAATACAGAACGATAGTTAAAATGAGTGAACTAGGTCTATCTCTATCAGCACGGATGAATCTCCAAGACGTAATATTGAGCGAAAAGGAAATAAACAAGTAACAAAAAGCACGTATGCAGGACGGCATCTGTGTGTAAGTTTGCAGTGCGTGAAATAACACTGCGATTTGTGGAAGAGCACACGCTGGCTTCCGGACAGCAGGAGCCTGTGCAGAGGGAGGAAGGCTTCTCCCTGGCCACTTTTCACAAACGTTGAAAGCAAACAGGGTGAACAGCTAACACCTGCCCACTCTGGGTAAACATGAAAGTGTCCATTATGTGCTTGCTTGTACTTTGCTACATACTGGAAACATTCCACACTTTTATTTTTTTATTTTTTATTTTTCTTTAAAGATTTTTTTAAATTTATTTATTTGACAGAGAGAGACAGCCAGCGAGAGAGGGAACACAGGCAGGGGGAATGGGAGAGGAAGAAGCAGGCTCCTAGCGGAGAAGCCTGATGTGGGGCTCCATCCCAGGACCCTGGGATCACGCCCTGAGCCGAAGGCAGATGCTTAACGACTGCACCACCCAGGCGCCCCCCACACTTTTATTTTTTTAAACAATGTTTCGTAATTTTTTTGTTGTAGTAAACAATACAGTATCTCTGAGATGGCCAGGCCCCATTGTGCCCCGTGACCGCTGCACACCCCAGCCTGGGCTGGGACACAACTTATGGGACAGAGCACCCCATTTCCTACAGGAGAGAGCACCTCGTTTCCTATGGGAGAGAGCATCCATTTTCTATGGGAGAGGGCCTACATTTTTTAAGGATTTCTGTGATCAGATTATGATGACTGCCCTAAGGGAAATTAACAGGGTGCTTGGGGGGACAGGGCAGGTCACTCTAAGGACCTGATATTGAGCTGAGAAGTAAAGAAGAGAAAGATCCAGTCACTTGGGAAAATAAAATTTTTTAGGCAGAAAGAACAAAAATTGCAAAGGTCTCTGAACCAGGAGAGTTTGATGAGGAGGAAGGCCAGTGTGACTGGAACGTAACCAGGGCAGGAGGTGTCGAAGATAAAGTGAAGGAGGAGACACACTGAGCCCCGATCCTGACCACTGACTGAGCCTGAATCCTTCATACACTGAGCCCTGGTCACAGCCTGAGCCCTGACCCAGGTTTTACTTTGAGCCCCTGATCCTTCACAGCCTGAGCCCCGGTCCTCATAACAAACCAAACTCTGATTCCTGGTCCTGGTGTGAGCCCTGATCTCTGGTCAGACGTGCCCCTGATCCCTAGTCACATGGGCTGAGGCTTGATCCCTGGTCACAGACCGAACCCCTATCTCTTGTTGCCGGTTTTGTCCTGATCCCCGGTCATGGGCTGAGCCCTGAATGCTCCTTGTTGCGAACCCTCCTTTTCCCTGGCTGTTTCTCGGGGGAAAGATCAGAAGATGGCTGTAGCCGGCTCTGCAGCAGGCAGGGCCCCACCCTCCCGAGCGCTCCGGCGGGGACAGTGCCTGGCCTGGCCTGACAGGCACGGTTCCCTTCTTCGCAGGTGCACGAATCACGGAGGACACGTCAGGGCACACAGCACGAGGCAGCTGCGTCTGCGTGTCTCTGCGAAGCCACCATTTGGTCCGTGATGTGATACTAATTGCTCTCAGTAGTGCCTGGTGCTCTGTTAAAAAAATTTTTAATGTTGATTTTATTGAAAAACAGAAATAGCACAGCATACACTCTGAGCATCTTCAGCGCTAACTGGCGGTGCGGAGGGGCCCGCTTCCCAGGCCCCCTTGAGAACCTGCAGGGCTGCTGACAAGACCGGGGGGACCCAGCCCATCTCCTGAGGGCTGCCCACCGGGGGGGAGGGGTGCTCTGCAGGTAGCCAGGTGAGCACTTCACTGCGTTTCCTGGGGACCGGACAGCCCAGGGCAAAAGCGTCCCCAGGAGTCGTTGTCTGGAGCCCCAGCAACCACAGTTTGTCTACCTGGGAGGTCAGGCACCGAGCAATCCTGTGCGGGGGGATGGTGACTCCCTCGCCATGCTGTTGATATCGTCAATGTCAGGGATGATGCGGATGGGGACAGGGAAGCGGGGGTGTGGCCACACTGTGATGTATGCCAACTAAAGTCACCTGTCCTGAGCATCAAGACAAAGGCCTGGGATGGACAGACAGGGCACGAGTGTCCAGGAACAACCCAGAAACCCAGCAGGGTAGAGTGTTTGAACTGCCCCTGCTCTCCCTGCTCTGGCCCTACTGGGACCCTTACCACGCCACTGCGTCCAGGTCCACCCCACTGCCCACTCAGCCCGGGACAGAGCCCATGGGTCTGCTGACCCCGAGTGTCACATGCAGGGCTCAGCCTTGTGGCCAGACGACAAGGAGGCCACAAGGAATTCTCACCACCGGACTGTGAGAGTTCTCCAGCTCAGGGTGCCACCCCCTCTGTCTCTGTGGGTGTCTCTCTTCCTATCCCTACCTCTCGGACTCTGCCCCGTGTGTACATATCTCTATTTCCGTGTCTCTGTCTGTCTTTGTCTACCAATCTGTCTTTCTTTCTACTCACCCACTCACCCGCCTCCCGGGCTCACTTAGCACTGTCCTGGGCAGAGGAGAGAGAGGGTGCCCTGGCCCCATAGACCTTGCCCTGTAGTGGAGGAAAACAGAACCCCAACATGGAGGCAAGGGTTCGGGGTTGGTGAGCACCACAAATGCCCACTTCGGCGGCCCCGATGGAGTGTGGTTTCTGCAGGGCAGGGAGGCAGGGAGGGAGGGAGGCAGGGAGGGAGGGGGAGCTGGCACCACCGGATGAGGGGGCTGAGCACAGAGAGCCCCCGGGGACCCTGGAAAGCAGGTGGGTGTGGACGCTGGTCTGGCAGGATGCACCGTGTGCTCTGGGAAGGTCACCCTGGCCATTGTGTGAACGGGTCATTTTAGGGACAATTCGCAAGGTAGGCTTGGCCTCCAGTGCCCCACCTCCGAGCTGTGTGAAGTGGGACAAGTGACCCGAATGGCCAGCCCCAAGCTCTGAGCGCCCTCCTGCCCATACAGTCTCTACGTGTAGGAGGCTTTATGCAACCCCCGCGGCCACCCTGAGCCCTCACCTCTGACCTCTGGCCCCACTCCATCACCCCCAGAATGGTCCAGTCCCAGCTCTCACTCCATCTCCACCCCATGTCCCTGGAGGGGCCCTGGGAACTGGTGGCCGCCTTGGCCCCGGTCGTCCCCTCCCAGTCCCACACACTGGGGCCGCAGTCTCCGTCCCCAAGCCCGGCCATCCACCCTGCGTCTCTCCTGTGCTCCCCAGGGCTCCAGACGGGAAGGAAGCATCAATGCCCGCAGCAGCCAAGCATGTGCTTGCTCCTTCGCTCAAACACCCGCTCCCACTCTGTCTCCAGCCTCCTGACCGGCCCCCAGCACGAATCGGCCTGGCAAGTCCAACCTGGGACTCGGGCCCCAGGGCCCCGAAGCAAGTCCCTGTTCACTAGAATGAAGTCCCAGCTCCCACACGTCCTTCAGGCCCATCCCCTGCTTCCCACCCCACTTTCCAGGATCGCTGTTCGACATCCTGACTACCACCCCCCTGCCAGCCGGCCACTTGCTGCCCCGGCCCCTCCCCTGCCCCTGTCCTCCTGGGGCTGCCCAGAGACACAGGGGCAGGGCCGACCTGACCTGCTGACCAACATCTGTCCCGCGTCAGCTGCTGCCACAGCCTCGCAGCCAAGCGGCTGAGCAGTGTGACCTCCAGGTCTCAGCACCAAGTGCTCCTCCGGGGGCTCCCCTGCCCTCCCCTGCCCTGCCCGGCCCTGGGAATGCCCTCGCTTCCTCGTACTGCACACTCCCCGGGAAAGCCTCCCAGAGAAACCTGCCCTCACTCTGTCACGCAGACCGTCCTGCTGTAGGCTGTTCAAGGGAGGTCATGGCCACTCCCCTCCCTCCGCCACCAGACAGGGAGGAGGTAAGGGCTCCCCTCCCCCTCTGCCTCCGCCAACCACAGCACCCGTGGCATCGTCGGGATCAGATAACCTTTGGTAAGTGTGAGGTCAGCGCACTGAATGGATGCCTTGACATGAGTGGGGCAAAGGGCCGGCCGTGTCCGCAGGGTGAGGACGGGACCTCTCTCGGGGCCCGGGATGCGTGAGCCTGGCAGGTGGGGCCCCTGGGCCTCAGGATTCTCTGCTGCAGAATGGGAGCATCGCCCAGCGGCCAGAGCCACAGCCTGACGCCAATGCCAGGACTCTTGCCGGCAGCCAGCGCCATGTTCGCGGAGCGTCCGCTCTGGGCCCAGCCCTTCTCTGCCCCACCTTCCCGCAGGCACATGGACACTGAGGAGACTAAAGACGAAGGACGCCTCCCCAGGACCCGTGTTCGGGGCTCTGCAAAGCGGGGCGGCCTGTGCCTCCTCCCTCTGCCCAGCGGCCGGCGAAGTGGGGAGGTGCGCCGGCGGGAAGCCCTGAGCTCTGCGGCCTCTCCTTCTCCTCCATTCTGGAAGGTGCTGATTCTGATGCCCTGACAGCCGAGCAAGGGAGCCAAGGCTGCACGGCGTCGTCTGCCAAGCGGCTGCGTGAGGCCCGCTCCCCCTTCTCCTCCACCAGAGCCCCCCTCCCAGGGCCAGATGCACCAAGGCAGCCGCAAGGCCCCCACCCCTGAGGCCCGCAAGGCAGGATGGTTCCCCCTCACCAAAGGACTGCTTGGTGTCTCAGCCCTGTTGGGGACCCACACCCAGCGCTGCCCCATGACCCTGCTGTGGGTGCACTCCTGCACACCGCGGACCCCCTGGAAGCAGAGGGCGGGGAGAGGGAGAGGCTGCAGCCTGGGCGCGCGGCAGCCCCGGGAACCTGCGCCTGGAGCAGGCTTCAGGGCCAGTGAATGGCACACACCGAGCCACACGCACTGAGCCACAGCCCCGGGGGATCAAAAGGCACCAATTAATTGGAAACACCTGCTCTTCCAGCTCGGCCGATGCAGGAGAGAGAGAATGCAGAGCCGGGACGCCGTGGGTGCGTCTGAAGCAGCCACTTCTCAGAGCTCCAGCTCTCGGTGCTCTCTGTCCAGAGAGGGGTTCCTGCAGAAGAGGGGAGCAGGGCTGGGGAGGGAGGGCATCTCATGGCCTCTCAGGCTCAGAAGGGCTCTTTGTTCCTAAAGGGGCAGCCCCCCGGCTGGATGAGGTCCGGGTGACGTGCGGGGACCCACCCAGCTGCTCGGGATGGACAGCTAGGGTATGAGCCCCTGCTCTGGACATGCTCAAACAGAAGATGGGGCTCCGGGCCCCAATTCCAGGGTGTGCAGAGACAGAGAGCTCAGGCTCAACCGTGGACTCCGGTTTCTCTGCCCTGCGCTGGGTGGGAGATAGATTGAGGGCGAAAGGCTCAGCCCTTCTCAGACTCAGAAGTCAGCAAACCTGAGCGGTTCCTCCCACCCCAGACCCTCTCTGTTGGGATCAGGGACGTGGAACGTGCTTCTCCTTCCCTTTCACGGTGCGGTGCCCAGAAGACAGGCGTGACCTTCCCGCTGTGGGTCCGCCAACAAGGGCAGAGCCAGGCTTCAGCGGGAAGGTGGAGGGCGTGCTGCCTGCCGCACGACACCATAACCCCTTGGGGTGCTTACAGCTCATTACCCTCCCACTCCCCGTAAGCACGCGGCCGGTGGTGGAGGTCAGTGGCATGCACTGCAGGCCTCCCTGCAGACAAAGCTGTCCACCGTGGAAAGGACAGCCCTGTAGGCCGAGATCCTGACTCCCAACTGAGGCCAAAGCGAGGTGGCAGACGGCCCACTTCTCGCGTGGGGTAAGCGGTGTGGCCCGATGGCCTCTGCAAATCTCCCCTTGCCAGAGAGCTTCATGCCCAGGGAGTCTCGATGCCACTGCAATCCCAGACAGGTGACCCCCATGCACCTTGCTCCTTCCCATTTACCTCACTGTGGAGGGGGCCAGAGGGAAGGAGAGAGAAACAAGGAAGCACAGATTCTGCAGTTTTATTTTCTTGAGCTAGACAATGAGTGAAACAGGGTGAAGATGATGAGGAGTGGGTCCTTGTGCCTTTTCAGACACACTGAAACCAGACCACCCCGGCTGTAACATCCAGTTACATCCAGCTGCAGAAAGTGAGTGGACTGAGCCTGGGATGCTGGAGTTCATCCCTTAGAAAAGAGGGGACACTGTGTCTAAGGGGTGAGGCAGCCACAGCAGGCTGGGCCAAGGCAAGCATGGGTTTGGGCAAGTGGGTGGATCATGGGGCTGGTGTCCAGCTCCGGAAGGCTGGTCCACAGGCCCGAGTACCCCAAGCCTGCATTGGTGGACATTCTTACTCACTAGGTGCCATCGGGAGACAGGAACCCCTCAGGGTTACAAGGTTAGGGCCAAGCGGACAGAAAGGAGGCTGAGGGCTACACCGATGTCCAGGCACCAGAGTGAAGCTCTGGACACTTGGCCGAAAGAGGCTTTCGTGCACCATCCAGCGTTTACTGTGGCCAGGAATGATGCAGGATGCTTACAACTCAAAACCAACTTGACAAATCCTTGACCTTGGGGAGTTGACAGGACACTTCTGAAGTCCTTAAATACCTCCTGTCTCAGGTCAGACCCAGGTCAAGAGGGTCCAGGTTGGGGGGACCTGGGGGGCTCAGTTGGTGAAGTGTCTGCCTTTAGCTCAGGTCATGAACCTGGAGTCCTGGGATTGAGCCCCACATCGGGCTCCCTGCTCAGTGGGGAGTCTGCTTCTCTTTCTGCCCCTCCCCCACCCCATCACCCACTCATGCTCTCTCTCTCTTTCTCTCTCTCTCTCAAATAAATAAATAAAATCTTAAAAAAAAAAAAAAGCTCTATGTGGGAAAGGAAGGGAGCAAAGGATTGGGAAGCCTGGCTGGCAGACGAGCTCCAGGCTCTGCAATGACTGCTTCCTTATCTCCTTGAGACTCTTGGTAGGAAAGTCTCCCACCTTCTCCTCTCAGTCCTGTCCAGTGCAGGGCTCCATGGTGCACGGGTTCTGCTAGCAGAATGGAGGCACCCCCCCAAGCCACACCCCACCTGGGACACGTGACAAGTTTGAGTATGGGGAGGTCTAGCACTGGGGTCTTTATTCACTATGCTGGCACAGTCCCTGGCCCAGAGTACATGAAGGAATGAATGTATGTGTTAGAGAACGTGTGCATGCATGAATGTGTGCATGAACCAAAGAATGAGTGTGTGAATGTGTGCATGCATCAATGAATGAGTGTGTGAATGTGTGTGTGCACGAATGAATGAGTGTGTGAATGTGTGCATGCACGAATGAATGAGTGTGTGAGTGTGTGCACGAATGAATGAGTGTGTGAATGTGTGTGTGCACGAATGAATGAGTGTGTGAGTGTGCACGTGCACGAATGAATGAGGGTGTGAGTGTGCGCCTGCATGAATGAATGAGGGTGTGAGTGTGCGCCTGCACGAATGAATGAGGGTGTGAGTGTGTGCCTGCACGAATGAATGAGTGTGTGTGTGCCTGCACGAATGAATGAGTGTGAGTGTGCACATGAATGAATGAGTGTGAGTGTGTGCACGAATGAGTGAGTGTGTGAGTGTGCGCATGCACGAATGAGTGTGTGAATGTGCGCCTGCACGAATGAATGAGTGTATGAGTGTGCACCTGCACGAATGAATGAGGGTGTGAGTGTGCACCTGCACGAACGAATGAGTGTGTGAGTGTGTGTGTGCATGAATGAATGAGTGTGTGAGTGTGTGCGTGCATGAATGAATGAGGGTGTGAGTGTGCACCTGCACAAATGAATGTGTGAGTGTGTGCCTACATGAATGAATGAGTGTGTGAGTGTGTGCCTGCATGAATGAATGTGTGAGTGTGTGCGTGCATGAATGAATGAGTGTGTGAGTGTGTGCCTGCATGAATGAATGAGTGTGTGTGTGTGCCTGCATGAATGAATGTGTGAGTGTGTGCCTGCATGAATGAATGAGAGTGTGTGCGTGCATGAATGAATGAGTGTGTGAGTGTGTGCGTGCATGAATGAATGAGGGTGTGAGTGTGCGCCTGCACGAATGAATGAGTGTGTGAGTGTGTGCGTGCATGAATGAATGAGTGTGAGTGTGTGCGTGCACGAATGAATGAGTGTGTGAGTGTGTGCGTGCACGAATGAATGTGTGTGTGCGTGCACGAATGAATGTGTGAGTGTGTGCCTGCATGAATGAATGAGTGTGTCAGTGTGTGCGTGCACGAATGAATGTGTGTGTGCGTGCATGAATGAATGAGTGTGTGAGTGTGCGCCTGCACGAATGAATGAGGGTGTGAGTGTGCGCCTGCACAAATGAATGAGTGTGTGAGTGTGTGTGTGCACGAATAAATGAGTGTGTGTGTGCGTGCATGAATGAATGTGTGTGTGCGTGCATGAATGAATGTGTGAGTGTGCGCCTGCACGAATGAATGAGGGTGTGAGTGTGCGCCTGCACAAATGAATGAGTGTGTGTGTATGCCTGCACGAATGAATGAGTGTGTGTGTGCGTGCATGAATGAATGTGTGTGTGCATGCATGAATGAATGAGTGTGTGAGTGTGTGCGTGCATGAATGAATGAGTGCGTGCGTGCATGAAAACCAGAGATTCGGGTACAGAGACCCTCTTTAGCTGACACTTCCCACTTAAGGCCAAGCCTGGAGAATCATTTCATCCACAATTGGGGTAGTTGCCTGATTTGTCTCCCCCCAGCCCCCACCACGCGGGCCACCCCTTATGGGTAATGCGGGGGCCCATTTGCACCCTGTCCGAGGGCAAGGCTGGATGGGAAGGGGTGCTAGGGGGTGGTGAGACTACCCCCAGCTGGGCCCCAGCTCAGGGCATGCCCACATGGAACGCTCTGCCGGACTAAAAGACCACCATTGCGGGGGTCTCTGGAGGGGTCCCCGGGAGGGATTCAGAGGCCTGGTAGGAGGGGGATTGTCGTGCACATGTGCCAAGGCGAGGGCCAAGCCCAGCTCTTCCGTGCCCATTTTTCTGGGGGTGGGACTACAGGCTTTTACACCTCTCTCTTTATTAACGCCTCTCTCTCCTCCTCCAGATTCTAATCGCCTTCCAGAAAACAGCTGCTATTAGCTTCTCCCCTGAGCCTCCAAATCCCTGGTGCTCAGCAAAATTCCCCTCTGATTGAAGCAGCTGTGCTCGGAGCTGAGTCCGCCTTCAGAGCTCATCAAAGCCCCTCAAAGGGGAGATTAGCAGCCGGATCCTGTCAGGCCCGGCATTGTTGCCATTCACCACGCCAGCCGCGCTTGGCCACTGTGGGCCTCGCGGAAGACACGGAATTAGAGAGTGCGGGGCTCTTAGAAGCACAGGCTTTCAGAAGCACGGAATCATCAAATCTTCCCCCCAAATCAGCTTAGGGTGTTAGAATTTTAAGGATGCACCCTTTCAGAAGCTCAGACTCTTAGAAGTCACCTCAAATTTTATTCCCATTAAGTTTGGGGTAAAATAAATACATCTAATCTCTGACATCATCTTTGCAGCCTAGCGTCTTAGTTAGTAAAAGCCCAGAGTTGCAACATCTGCGGGCCACAGAAATCATGCAATCTGGGGACTCTGAAGCATCCGTCCCCCCCCCCCGACCCAGCTCCCTGCAGAGCTGCCCTCCCTGCCTCTCCCTGCTCACTGTTGGTCCCCAAGTCTGCCCCTCATTAGCCCAGGTCCATAGTCTTAGCGTGGGGGAGACACTTCCCATCCACTGTGACTGATGACCCTGGACCCCACCAGAGTTCCCTGCATGCTCACACCCATCCCCGGCCCGACTGTGCATTCTCCTACCCCACCGCCCTGCCCCTGCCCTGGGCATGCCCACACCCAGCCTCCTGGCCTTCCCCGTGCGTGGTTGTGCCCCAGTCTCCTGCCCCCACCAAGGTCCCAGGAGACCCCACCCTGAGGCATATGCAGCCTCCAGTCTGGAACCATTTGCCCCAAGGAGACCCAGGACCACCAACGAATCAGGCAGAGGCAGACATGTCCCACAGTAGGGATGGGGGTCTGGAGTCCCACAGTAGGGATGGGGGTCTGGAATCCCCCAGTCCTCGCCATCCCACACTCACCAGGGCCCAAATGCATCTGGTCACAGGGCCCAGCCCTCCGCACCAGCATCATACATCCCAGAGTGGACCACAGATTCAGGGAGCCCAAGTGGGGGTGCTCACAAACTAAGTCTCGGTCTCCTCATCCATGAAATGGGTGACAGGATCCCTTTTGGGATCACTGGGGAGAGCAGCACCGATACTTGCAGGACTCCCAGTGGGGTGCCCGACACCCACAAGGTGCAGGGAGTTGGAGGCACCCAAGTGTCTAGACACCACACAGCCCAGGAGGAGGTGACGGGGGCAGTGGGGGGCAGTGGGGACACTATACCCTCGGGGGGATTCTGCCGGCTCCCTAGCGCAGGCTCCTCCAGGGTCTTTCCCTCCAGCTGACCCCTTGAGACACCCCACACCCACCCAGGGCCCCTATCTCACTGGTCGTCAGACATGGCTGACTCAAGAGCTCCTCCTTGGGGCCCTTCTCCATCACGCACAGCAACAGGAGGACGGGGTGGGCTTCGGGAAGCAGTCGCTGTAGCCAGAGGAGGAGAGCGGGAGGCCCTTCCTCACGAGAGCACCAGTGCCTCCTCTCCCCTATCCCCACCGCTTGTGCTCAAGCCTGGCCTGGCCTGGCCCGCCTGGCCCACTGCAGCGGCCTCTCTATTGCCCTGCCTGAGATACCCCCGCTCATTCCCCCACCTCCACCCCTGCGCTCCCTCATACACCCAGGTGAACCCCCGCAGCTCCAGGGACTCACACGCCAGAGCTCCACTACTGGTCTTGGCATTCAAGGCTCCCCACTTCATGACCGGAACCTACCTGCCCGTCTCCTGCACCCTCCTGGACGCCTCCTGTCCCCACCACACGAGGTGACTCAGGACCTCCACCGCCTGGCAAGTTTCCTGGCCTCTGGGCTTCTGCTCCCTGGAATGTCCTCCACCTGGTGGCCTCCCCCTCACAATCCATATGAAGTATGACCCCCACTGCCCCCCAGGCCCCTCTTGTGTTCTCCGCACCCTCTGCACCCCCACGTAGAGCATCACACCCAAGTTTCCCCCTCTCACTCAGTGGCGAGTTTGTCACTTGCCGGGCACCCTCCGGGCACTGTTCCCAGCAGCAATCACGAGGCTCCTGACAGATCAGCTCACTCTGCCGATGAGGACACACTTAATGTTCAGAGGGGTGGGGTAACCTAGGCAAGGTCACACAGCTCGTGGGTAAAAACTCAGCTCTGCCTCTTCTATGAGACTTTTAAGCTGGTGCCTAAAGAAGGCCACATGACCTCAGCGGGTCCTGCTGAAGAAGACACTCTCTTGGAGGGCCAGGAAATGCACAGGTATGGCCCCCGTTTCCCCGTCTAAAAAGTGGGCTGACATTCTATCTACTGGATGGGGCTGACGAGAGCATTAACTAAGATGATGTTAGGCAAAATACTCACCACAGCTCCTTGCATACCATAGGAGCTCAGCAAACAGGTGCTCAGCAAACTGAGTGTTCCCACGCCCAGGAGGGAGTGGAGGAGCAGGGAGCCTCGGGAGACTCTGCCCACCTCTTGGGGCTTCTCCGAACCTCTGCTGCTCCTACGTCAGGAGAAGGGAGGCTGGTGGTTTTGGCCCGGCCCTCCCAGTCACCGCGTGCACACGATCGGGGGACTGGTTATCTGGGTTCTGCTCTTACACAGGTGGCAACTCTCTTTGCCAAATTAACACCATTTTAAATTTCAAGATCACTGCAGGCACACCTGGAATTACTGTTATTCCCATCATTGTTTACCCCGTTTGCCTGCTAGAGCTTGCCAGGGGCGTTGCAAATATTTGCATCTGTGTTCTTCACGACAGCACTGCCGGGGAACGTCAGGAGCTCCATGTTCAAAGGAGAGCACAGACACGCCTGGAGGTCGCTGTCCTCAGGGCAGCGGCAAAGCAGGAGCCCTGGCACTGCAGGTCTCACTCAGCACTTGGCTGCCCAGTGTCCATTCCCCTCCCCAACACCTGGCCCTGCCCTGGGGAACCTGGTGCTGCCCTGGGGCCCCACCCCTTCCCAACTCTCCTCCACGGGGAGCTCTGGGACATGGCCACACTCACCCCCAGCACCGGGAGCGAGCACATGACCCAGCCTGGCCAATCAGCATCATCCGTCCTGGACTGGGGATGACGGTAGGACTCCACCCTGGGACATATCCTGGAAGCACGGGGAGGCAGGGAATGTCTTCTCCTGGGGCTGGCCAAGGCGCTTGGGTGCAGGCCTGGAGCCGCCCAGCCTACTCTCAGAAGGAAGATGACAGGCCAGCTGAACAGCAGCGATGATAATGTCCTGGGGTGCCCAGGCCTCCCTCTTGAGCCTGAGGCTGGTGGAGTGAGTTTCTGTGCCCTGAGAGTCCTGAATAACACACTCCAAACCCCACGCTTCCTTCTTGCTGGCCCTGGAGAAGGAGGTCAGGCCCATGGAAGAGGCCGGGGCCCGAGGAGGGGACAGATTTAGAGGCAGGAAGACAGGGTTACAAGAGGAGGGGCCCGTGAGCCCGCGGTTGCCTTTCCTGGAACATGGGTCTGGCCTCTGATCCCTGAGACCCTCTGAGTGACCATGCCCCAGACCGCAGAGGGCACCTGGCATGGCAGCGTGGCCGCGGGACTACAGATGCACCAGCTGTGCAGGTGGGCCGCCAGCAGCCCCGCTTGGCGCTGACGACAAGCAGCTGTTCATCAGGCAGGAGCATCCGCCCTCGTGCTCAGGGAGGCCCCGCGTGTCTGTTTTCCTGCCAGAGCCTGTCGACCATTATAAACCCGGTACGGGTGAGCTGAGCGTCCCCGGCAGTCAGGCTCCCAGGGGCCACCCTGAGAGGAGACTGTCCTGCCATGCAAGCCCCTCGGGGGGAGTGGTGGGGACTGAGTCAGCCTGTAGCCGGGGTCAGCGCTGAGCTGGGGCAGGGGGGTCACAGCAAGCACAGGGACGGGTGGCCGCACCATTCCCAGCCCTAGCCGGGGAAGCCAGCCTGGTGGTCAGCGCTGGCAGGGGGTGTCCTGAGACATTCACATGGGCACTCTCTAGGGGTCTCCTGGTGTCCCGACGAGTGCACGGAGCATGACAGTAAACCCGGGGGGGGGCGTTACTCTGGCCCCGAGGAGCTGGGCTCATGGGGGGCAGGGATGTCCCAAAGCTGGGCTGGAAGACATGGGTCCTCGTCTACCTACCGAGGCAGGAACAGAAGCAGGTGAGCAGTAAGCATTCCTGTGACCGTAGGCACAGCAGGCCCTGCGGCTAGAGCTGCTGGGGGTCAGGACTCGGCAGAGGACGGGGTTGACCCACAGCCTTGCCTCTCTCCAGGCTCTTGGGCCAGGGCCAGCGGGTCCCTCCTCGACCAGCCCTATCGCTGATCTGGGCTCCACGCTGCCCCTGCTAGCCTGCCACCTGGGGCAAGTGTCTGCCCACCGCCCCGCACGTCGGGCTCCCACCCGCAGAAACAGCTGAGAGAGGGGCCCCTCCCCTTGGCCCCTCTGTGCACTGCCTACCCACCCAGTCCACAGGCTGCTCGGGAGTCAGTCTGGAAGGACAGGAGCCCTGCTGTCTGCCCCCAGCTGCAAGGCCACCTCCCGCCACCCAGCAAAGGTGATTCAGCTATCAGTTCCCAGCCACTGGGGCAGCACCAGCCCTCGGCTCACCAGCTCTGCCGAGGAGAGGCAGGTCCAGGAGAGGGAAGCATGGGTCTGGAATTTTCCTTCCCGTACTCTTCTTTCTCTGGGACGGCCGTTTGCTGTCGGGGAAGCCCACACATTCACAGATCGGACAGGGCGGCCGTGGAGGAAGCCCTTCGCACCCGCAGAGCTGGACACCACGTGTTCTGCCCCTGAGGATGGTGCCGGGGAGCTCCCGTGACCTCACTGTGCGGGGGAGGATGCCGAGGCCTAAGCGGGCTGAGGACTTCTTGGTGTGGCAGTGTGGTCTGCAAGGGGCAGGGGCTGAGTGTGCACCCAGCCTGGACACCTTCGAAATCCCTGCTCTCCTCCTGTCGCAGAGGGCCTCTGCACTGGGCTGAGCCATCCCCAGAGGACCTCCGTGGCTCAGGCCCACCCTTTATACCACCTCTCCCATCCACTCCCACCGGTCCCTCAGCCAGGTTGCTTGGGACACGTCTCCTGCAGGCTCTGCCCCAGGGCTCCAGGGGTGCGGGCCACATGGACTCCTCGTGCCTTTATGAAAGCGTTTGGATAATGTTGGTGTGGCAGTGATGGTGCTTTGAGTTTCTGCCTGAACCCACAAGAAGTTCGTCCTTCACGATGAAGCTGACCAGCATCTCCGTTCGGATAAGGAGTAAGAAGAGTGTGCCCGTGACCAGCCACCCCGTGTTCAGTTAAATGTCAAACTACAAATAACACCTGGGTGAATAGCCAGAGGTATTGAGGAAAATGAAAATCCAGGAAAATAAACATCTAAGTTATAAATAAAACTGTAAAACATCTAAAGTATGGAAACATATTCTATGACCTCACAGTAAAGAACAGATTCTAAAATGAAACAAAAATGGAGACATAGAGGGGAAAATGATCAATTTGGATATATCAGCATATGAAACTCTGAAAAAGCGCCATAAACACAGTTAAAAGATAAGTGACATCCTGACGAAAGACTTTCACAACATAGCAAATAATGGATCAATACGCAGAATACATAAAGAACACCTATAAATCAGTGAGAGGACAAGCAGCCCAGTGGGAAAACAGGCCAAGCCCACAGACAGGCAGCTCACCAACGAGGAAGTCACAATCAAAAATATATATTAATGCTTGTTCACTCGTATGTGATGGTTAATTCAGCAGTAACTGAAATAGCACTTCACATCCAGGGGGATGGCAAAATCCCAGAAGTCTGACAATTCCGAGCAGCAGGAGTGTGTGGGGTACGGGCAGTCCAGCCTGCGTCGGTGAGCACGAGCTGTAGTTTAAGCACTGGTGTCATCCAGTAACGTGAGAGCCTGCAGGCCTCATCCTTGCGTGCACCCTACGGAAATCAGGGGAGGGAGGTGGGACAAAAGCCTGGCAAAGGCCCAAACCCCAGGCGGGCTTCCTGGGCTGTCTCCTGGCCATTTCTCTCTAAGCAAGCTGAGCATGTTCTCTGCACCTCAGTTTTCTTAGCTGAGAAATGGGTGCTTCCCCTCCAGATGTCACTGTGCAGATTCTATGAGAAGATGTACATAAAATTACTAGAGCAGGGGAGCCCGGGTGGCTCAGTCCGTTGAGCATCCAACTTCCGATTTGGGCTCAGGTCATGGTCTGAGGGTCATGGGATCGAGTCCTGCATTGGGCTCACACTGTGTGCAGAGTCTGCTTGGGATTCTCTCTCCCTCTCCCTCTGCGCCTCAGCCCTGCTCTTACACACTCTCTCCCTCCCTCTCTCTCTCATAAATAAATAAATAAATAAAATATTTTTTAAAAATTACTAGAACCGCACATGACACGCAACAAGGCTGACAAAGTACAGCCCTTTCATTGTGACATTGTTTGCAGCAGAAAACCCTGGAAACAAGCCAAATGCCCATCGGTGTAGGAATGAAAGTACACATTTAAATATCTTCACATGATGGAATACACGGCAGCACTTAAACACGTATAAAATAAACCTATACTATCAACACGGATGGATCTTAAAGATAAAATGCTGAGTACAAAGAGAGATTCCAGAACATCACTTACACCGTAATCCCCTTTATGTAAGTGTTTAAACACACAAAACAATACACCATATTGTTTATGGTACTCATATGTAGAAAGGTATAAAACATGGACTAATTTCTCCCCAATTTATGACCGTTGGTTGCCTCCAAGAAGGGATTTTTTCACTTGGGGTGACAGGGACATGACTAAATCCTTTCCGGTTCTCTGGGGCTTGTTGTCAACGTTTGTCTTTTTCAGCAAAGGCCCTCGGGGTGTCCCATCACACCCAGAAGCACCCCAGACACACCGTCCTCCCACAGCACACCAGGCCCTGGCACTGCCATGCCCGCCCTGCCCCCTCAGGGTCTCTCCACCTGCTGTGCCCGCTCCCTGGGGGTTCACCCCGAACTCTTCTTACCAGTCAGACCTCGGCTCAGAGTTTGTCTCTGCAGAGAAGCCTGCCGTCTCGGTCAACTCGGGCGCTCAAACAACGGGTATTTACTGTCTCCCAGTCCTGGAGGCCAGAGTTGGAGACCCAGGCTCGGGCAGGGCTGGGCCTCCTACAGCCTCTCTCCTGGAGTGTGGATGACCGTCCCCTCCCCATGTCCTCACATGGGCGTCCGCTCTGTGTGTCTGTGTCCTGGTCTCTTCTGCTTGTAAGGACACCAGTCACATTGGATCAAGGCCCCCAGTGGCCTCTTTTTACCTTAATCATGACTGTAAAGACTCATCTCCAGTCACATCCCGAGCTGCTGAAGATCAGAAGTTGCACATATGAAATTTGAGGGGACACAATTCGGCCCCCAGGCCACCTGTGACCTCACGTGCTCTGTGCCTTGCGTAGTTGTGCTTCTTGCTGCTTCCCTGTGAGCCCCCACCCCAGACCGGCACCCTGCTTGGTTCACAGAGTAAGCAGCACCTATAATGATACAGACCATGGCAGGAGACCTTAAATTGGGCTCTGATGGGACAATTCTCTAATTAATGAGTGAATAAGTGAGCGAGCAAGTGAGATCTCCCCCAGTACCAGATTCTCTTCCCTCAGCCAGATACTGGCCCTGCCTTAGTTTTCCAGGTGAATTCTCTCACTGTTAAAAACCAGAGGTTGGCTCCAAACCTCCATCGACTGGCCCACACATGCGCAGCACAGGCCTAGTGGCCCTGCAGGCACAGCTGCTCCCGTGCGAGAGGGGGGACAGCAGGTCCCCAGAAGTGCCGGACCAGCCACGCAACCTCTCAGCCCCCTTTCTTTCCATGGAACCATGCCCAGGGAAGGGGCCTTTCCCAACAGGGGGCCACATTGGCTCCCATGAGAAGAAAAGTAACCACAGTGAAGTGAGACGGAGCCCGCGAGACCAGCCACCCAGGCATCCTGTCGGCTGACCCTCAGGCTCCTAGCCCTGCAGGTCTCCCATGGCAGGCCCCCAGCTACCCCCACCCTCCCCCTGAGTGTGGGAACAAATCCTGCAACAGGAACTCGTGCTCATCCCAAGCTTAACATGTGCATCTGTTCCTCTGGCTGAGCCCTGGACCCCAGCCCTTGCAGAGAAGAGCCCTCTAGCACCATCCCTTGTACAACCAGCTGAACCTCCACCATCAGATCCCACTCTGCCCCGAACTGCCCCAAACCACTCATTCCTCCTGCCTCTGCCTTATCCTGCTGAGAGCATTACGAGCCCCCACATGGATCCCCACCAAGGGGTTCCCCCTTGTGCCTGGGCTCATGGACCGGTTAAACTACACTTAGCAGAATATGAAATGCCCTGAAACACAGCAGAGATTACAGAGGTCACCACTGGAGGTGGGGAAGGCTGAAAACCACGTAACCAATGAGGATTCCTCTCCTCCTGCTGCCCAAACATCCACTTGTTGCTGATGCAGTCAGAGCCTCTGCTCTCCCAAGGAAAGGAAACTCCATCTGGCAGAGTGGGAGGGAAGAGCTGGGAACTCAAGAACTCCAGGAACACTCAGCATCATACACATGTGTGTGTCATCCCCTTGGTTACCTCTACAGCCCTGCCACCACCACTGGTACTGTTATCGCCATGCCTACCATCACCACCATCACTATCGTCATCACCACCACCATCACCATCACCACCACCATCACTATCACCACCACCATCGTCACCATCATCACCACCATCACCACCATCGTCACCATCTCCACCATCACCATCACCACCATCTCCACCACCGTCTCCACCACCATCACCACCAGCATCATCACCACCATCACCACCACCACCATCACCACCATCACCTCCACCGTCATCATAATCACCACCATCATCACCACCATCTTGACATCACCGGGAGCACTGGCATGTCACTGAGCTCAGCGTGACCACAAACCATGCACCTGTGACCCAAGAGTAAGGTGTGGACCACTGTCTTTCTGGAATCTGGGCCCATCCTCTTGCCGTAAACCCTTGTCCCTTCCCCTCCCTGCACAGAGCCACCTGTGGCACATTCCACCGATGAAGAACCTGCCGTTGGTCTCTGAGTCTGCCTGCTTGCCATCAACTTTGGTTTCTCCTGCATCTGAGACCTCTGGTTTGCCCAAGAATGAATGTTTATGTTGGCTCCCTAGAAATGGCTTCTGAGACAGAGGCTTGTGTGCAACTTGAGGTGTGCACTCCAGACAATTCCTGTAAGAGGGTGGGAAAAGCAGGACTGAGCAGAAGGAGAGGCTAATGCTGGCATCTTCCATGGAGGCTTAGTTCATCCCAGGGGGAGATTTGGTGCTGAGGTGGCCCTACAGAGTTGTCCCAAACTAAAACAAAGTCACTGCACCTGGACCAGTCACTGGATGAGGTCTGCCCCAGGGAGAGGGTGAACAGGGTGAGCCAACTCCCTTTGGTGGAACGCAGGGTCTGCCAAGGGCACAGCAGTGAGCAATTGGCTGCCGCCTCTCCCTGCAGTGGACAGTGGACAGCACAACATTGTGTCCAAGACAGTCGGTGCCACTGCTGTTTGCCTGCCATTGAAGGGGAAGCTGCGGTCTTTATTCAGGGCCCAAGGCCTCTTTATGTCTTGCTGTCAACAGGTATAGAAAAGAGAGCATCCACCGAGGAAAACACAAGTGGCCAAACCACAGGGAGCATGACCTGACCTCAGCTGTCAAGCCATAAAGATCCAGGCTCTGGGGAAGCTGTGAGGCTGCCCACGTTCTCCTCCTCCCCCGCCTTTTCCCTTGGATGGCACATCTGACCACTTCTACCTTTCAGTTCCTGGTAAAAGCCATGCTCCTCTAGCCTCAGGGCCTCCACCGTGCTTTTCCCTGTGCCTAGAACACTCTTCCCTCACTTCCACCCTCCCTGAGGGGCGCTTGTTCAGGCAGCCTTCCCTGATGCTGCCTGTGGGTCTAGTCTCTGCTGCGTGTTCTACAAACGTGCTACACTTAGCACTCGGTCAACTAGTGTTTGTTAAGTGACTGAGTGAGTGTAACAGCTTTTGCTATACAATTGTAAGGATCACCATTTCAAAAACAAATGAAGCTGGAGCTTCCCTTGTATTTTGGGCAAACAAAAGAGAAAGTCCACCCACGTGGGTAGAACAGGGCAGACATCAGACATAGCTGGGGATGCCAAAGGGGGCCGGTGGGACTGCCCCAGGGAAGTCCAGCTTCCTTGCTTGTCTTCTCCCACAAGCCCAGCCTGACCATTTCAGGCTGCCATGATGGAGAGGGGTCCTGGAAGGAGGTGCTTTCTGCTCCTCCTCACCCCACCGGCCGTGGGGAGGAGAAGGGACTGCACACAGCACAGTCCACGGCCCATGTCAGCACTGCCAAGTGTCTCTGGGGTCCCAGGGCTCTCTTCCTGGTCAGACGGAGGAGGAGTGTGACGACACCCTCACCACCATCGCCACCCCAACCGGGAAGGGCCTGTCCTCTGTTTCTTTCCACATAATGGATGCCTTCAGAAATGCCAACATCATTATCATTTCTGAGTGACACCCTCTGACTGTGCGGCCACCCCTTGGAGCCTAATCTGAACTGACAGCTTTTCTGGAAAGAATGCCCAAGTCATCCATCTACAATTTTCCATGAAATATGTTTCATTAAGATACCAGCTAGGCAGGCAGGGAGTCACCCGTCTCCCTGTTGCAGGCGGATGGAGAGCAAGCTGGGGAGCAGGTGTCCGGGCCGTCCTCCCAGCGGGGCCCCGTTCACCGTGTGACCTTGGACAAGCCGTGCAGACTTCTCTGCCTTTGTTTCCTCACCTGTACAAAGCGAGTGAAGCCAGGACACGGGCACAGTGAGGGTCAAGTCATCCAGGGGAAGGCCTGCTTGACGCTGGACGTCTATCCCGCACCAAAGTGGACCTGGACGCGGTGTGGATGCCAGCACGGGCAGTGCTGCTTCCCAGGAGCACAGGGACACCAGCCGCACGCCGGCCTGCCACCACCACTGCCAATCACCTGCTCCGCGGGGCTTGCTTTGTGACAAGAGCTGCACTAAGCACTTTAAAGACGTTATCCCCTTTGTACTCGTAATCCCAAGTGATGGGGTCTATCATTGTCCCCATTTTCCACAGAAGGAGCCTGAGGCATAAAGACTCTAGGTAACAAGGTCAAGGTTAGAGCTGAGAATTACAGGAGCCCAATCACACCCAGGCCACCTGGGGCCAGTTGTCTCCCTGATAACCTTCGGCTTCCCAAGATGAGCCCTTCAAATACAGGAGAACAAGAGCGGGGTAGAGGCACTGCCCAAGGAAGTCTTGGCAGACTGCCTGGTGGAGGTGACATCCGTGGTGGGAGGCAGGGAGGTTTCACACAAAGTGAACAGAATGAGCAAAGGCACAACCGGGCATTGCCGTGGGCACATCCAGCTGCCTCCTCCTCCGCCCGTCGTCATCGTCACCATCACCATCGTCACCCCGGTGACCACCGTCACCACCACGGCAAGGGCCACCTCCTCACGTTGCCGAATGAGCAGGCTGGTTACAGGGCGTGGGTTCGACATCCTTCAGTGCGCAAATCCATCCTTCCTTCGCTGAAAGTGCCTAAAAACCTGCCATGAAGTAAAATAGTGAATCATCAATCAGCATGATAAAATAGCTGATAAAATGCTCCCCTAAAAACCCAGCACAGGGTTCTTCTTTCCCAAGCCTCCACTGGAAATGGGCGATCGTGAGTAGAGTTGGCCTCTTCCAACGTCGCATGGGGATCGGGGGGCCCTGCACCCCAGAAATGCAGTCACCGGCTGAGAGCAAGAGGCACACTTGTCAGGGCAGGAGACGGGCAGATATTCTGATTTTACTCCTCTTCCAGGGATCAATGATCGCCTGGCTTCTCTCCGTATCACCTTCACGTGGTTCTGACAGATCACCCGCAAGAGAGGGGCTCCAGAGGCCCATCAAGACCCATTGCTCGCTGTTGCGTCTTCCTGGGCCTCCCCTTCCCATCTGTCACGTCTCCGCAGCTTGGTGTTTTCTCCCAGGCCCGGGGCTGCGGCAGGAATGCAGATGGACAAGCCGTCCTCCCTGGAGCATCATCTCCAAGGGGCGGGAGGGAACGCACACATCTGCAGAGGCCCGGCTCAGAAGCCACCCGGGGTCCCTGCCGCCACCTTCTAGAGCCCCAGCCACATCCCAGGAGCAAGGCCGGCCCCAGTGGCTTGCGCCACGCACCCCATCATCAGGGGCACGGCAAGTCCTCGGTGGAGGACACGGGTGCAGGGTCAGCGCAGAGAGGGGCAGACAGTGACGGTGCTGTGGGCTCCAGGCGAGCCCAACAGAAGCACGAGAAGCCTTGGCACCCGGGTCTGGGCTGACACCTGCGCGTTGGCACAATCACATGATGTGTGGGCTCGTCCCTCGTCCATGTGGCCACATGGGAAACTGAGATCCCAGAGGATGACATGAGCTGGTCCCACATGTGCCGAAGGAGCACCGCAGCACCAGGCCTGTGTGTGGAGGGGCCCGGGGGTCGGCGCCCGGGGTCTGAGGAGGGAGCCTGAAGCTCAGCGGGGTCCTCAGGATCTCGAGAAACCAGGGACAGAAAGGGCCGACTCCTGGGCCTTCAGAAAGCCCCTTCCCACCAAGGCAGGCTCCTGGGTGACCCCTCCCGCGGCGTCCCGCGAGCTCGGCCCTGCTGAGCTTCCCGCCAAGCGGACGAAGGCTGGAGCGGGAGGCGCCTCTCTGGAAGGGGTCTGAACAAACACGCAGTCGCTTGACTTCTTCAAAATGAAATTGAGTTTTATATGTCAGAGTTTGCGCAGGAAGGAAAAATAAATGCCATTAAAGGCCGAGTTGTCATGCCCACGTCGCCATCACTTACCGGAGGCCCGGCGCAGTGGTTCGCAGAGCGAAACAGGAGGGAGCCCTTGAGGAGAGCAGACAGCATCTAGTGGTGGCATTGAGACAAAATGGAAGGACGCACTTGCCAAGAAGTGGGACGGTCTGGACAAGACAATTATTGTTTCCCTTGGCAGAGAAAGTACACTTCTCTGCACAGCTAGGCACCGCCCTCCTGTCCAACCACCTGTGGGTCCTTTGCAGCAAGTCTCCTGGAAGGGCCCCCCTCCACTGCCCCATGGTTCCCTCCCCCAGGGATGGGGGCCAGGGTCCCGGCCACCACCACCTCTCCCCACAGGGTCCTGCCCTCGGCCACATAGGCATTGGCCTGGGTCCTCACCCCTCCACCCCCCTTGGAGACGACCTCCCTGCCTGTGCTAAGAATGATGCAGAAGGAATCCTGTGGGCGGAAAGACAGTGTTTGAGCCTCGGAGTTTTGGGCTCTGAAGCCCTGGGTAGGAATCCGAGTCTGGCAGCCACACCACACGGAAGCCCCAGCAATCCTTCTGCCTGGAGTAAGCTAAAGACGGTGGTCACAACTCCAGCCACGGCTGGAGACATGGCGGGCCCCTCCTGGAGCCCTGCCTGGTGTCGGCCCTCAGCGTCCCTTCACTCCGGAGCGGGCAGCCAGCCCACCCTCCCGACCTTCCCTCACGTCTACCGGCAGGGCTGCCTGCACAGATGTCCATCGACGCTCACCTGCACGGCAGATGTCGCAGCCTCTCGCCGACCCCGGCACACAGCTGGCCCCATCTCCCATCTGTTCACACGGAGCCAGAAGCAGCTTATGAAATGTCATTCCAACTCTGTCTCTTCTTGTCTGGGCTGAATATTCCACGTGGCCTGCGACCCCGTAGTCACAACCCATGAAACACACCTTCCAACAGCCCTACCAACATTCTTCCCGCTCCCAGAAGGATCCATGCCCGACACATCCTGGCAGCACAGCCCACAGGGCCCTCACCCTGACCCATAGCCATGCCCACTTGTGCTCCCCCGGGGCTGGCTGGAGAGCAGGAAGAGCACCCTGCCCCTGACACTGTGCCCGAGAGCCCCCTTCGTCTCCCCCAGCAGCTTCCCTGCACCTGCTTCCCTATTCTCAGTCAGTATCCGGAGAGCAGTGACCACAGACCCCAGGGACCTGCTGATGCCAGGGTCCTATAATCAGGCCTTGAGTGCAGGTGGGACTTGCTTTAAGCAGCAGGAGCCCACAAAGATGCCAGGCTGTCACTTCTGAGATTGGCTTACAGAAGACAGTGACGGGGCCTCGCCAGCAGACCTCCTGCTGGCTTTGATGAAGTGAGTGGCCGTGTCGGGAAGGCAAGGGACGGAGGGTGGCCTCTGGCCACAAGGAACTGAATCCTGCCAACAGCTGGGTGAGCTTGGAAGAGGGTCCATCCCCAGCCCCGCCTCAGATGAGAACACAGCCCAGCTGAGCCATTCAAGCCCCTAAGTCTGTGGTAAGATGTCTGCAGCGAGAGTGACAAACGCCTGCCATGCACTGTGCCCTGCCCGCAACAGGACCCGGGGAACGGGAAGGTACCGTTTCTGCTCTGGGCTCTCAGCCTAGCGGGAAACAGACAGGCAAGCAGACCATGATGACTCGTGTGGCCTTGGGGACTTGTGGGGTCCCACCTGGGCACTCAGAATTGGGGTCCCAGCCGAGGCGAGGAGGGGAACATACCAGACGGTGCCTGCCCCCGGCTTGCAGAGAGCTCACCCCAGGGAGAGGAAGTCAGAGGGATTTTCACGTCCTGCTGCTGCTGCAGAGAACCCGTGGGAGCCGAGATGCCCTTGAGGAATGAGTGCGTCGGGCCACCGGTTTGGAAAGAGGCAGCAGGCTCAGGGTGTCGGGGGCCCGGGCGGGCTGGGCAGGGTGGGGCTCAGCCGCAGGGAGGGGATCGCTCACACCCTCCCAGGCAGCCAGGGCTCTGGGAGCACCATCCCCCAGACCCTTCCATCCTGAGGCGTGGGATTCGGTGGAGGAGCCCCCATTCTTTGTGAGCTGAGTGGATTCATTTCCTCTCTCCCTGCAGAAAGTGAGGGTGTGACACTCACGGCCGCAGCAACCATAGCTTCCAAGCAATGGACCCAGTGGAAGGATATCAGGAAAAGAGACCTAAAAAGGAGTCTGGAGACAGAAGCAGGATTATTTCTGCACTTCTGTCACACGTGGAGGGTGTGATGACCGGCAAGCCCAGGGCCCTCTGGACCTCATGCCACCGGAACCGAATGGGGGGGGAGGACCAGCCCCACACCTGCCCGCGTCCAGGGCACTGTTGCCAGAGCCAAGGCTCCTCCCCAGGCCTCTGTCCCTCCCTCCACCCTGCCTTAGGGCGTCGGGCCGTAACACAGCTCCCCTAGTGGACAGTGGAAAAAGAGAAACAAACCTTTGGAAAAGCATTTGGTAAGTACTCTATTTCTGTGTGCATTGGTAAAAAAAAGACTTAATTTTGTAGTTTTGTACAGAAGTTTTTGGTTTATAAGATAGTTGTGCAAAGCACAAAATTCTGGAAAGTATTTAACGGATGGAAAATGGCACTAAGACTCCACTCTCTACCCAAAGCCCTGAGCGTCCCCAAGGGGCAGCAAAGGGCAGCAAATGGGGCAGTGTCTGCGGCAAGTCGGCTTTCAGGGCAGCTGAGCCCAGACCTCCATCCACCTCCGAGAAGCCGGGTGACCGCCCCTCAGGCGCCCCATGGGAAGATGGCAGTTCACTTTCTGGGGAGGGTGGAAGAGACCACATCTGTCCTGGCGACAGCCGCCTGGCTGGGTGCAGAGCTGGCCCACAATCTGGGCTTGAGCAGGAGCCAGCATGAAGCCACCCGATCTGAGCCCGGGAGCGCGCTGGGGGGTGGTCCTCCCAGGAACCCAAGCAGCCTGGATCAAAGACCTGAGGTGATGGCCTTGGGGGTCCCCCCAGGAGATGGCCCAACTGGACCAGCCCACCTGCAGCCCCTGCTCGGGCTCTGAGGGCACTCACCTCACATGGCACCCATCCTGGGATCCCCCAATACCGAGGGGAGCATCTGCCATGGGAAGCAGAGCCCGACCCCCGCAGACAAGAGCAGCTTGGAAGAAATGGACCGTGCTGGTGGATGAAGGCCTCCCAGAACGAGGATTAGTATCCTCAAAGGCTCGGATGAGACACAGGCAAGAAGCTACGAATGGCACCAGCCGGGAGAAAAGGAGCTCAGGGAGACTGAAAGCACGTCAGCGGCGACAAAACCAAGGTACAGGCTAGCCGAGCACAGAGGTGCCTTCACCAGCAGAGAACATTCACAGGAAAGAAAGGGCCCATCCAGGAGGACTGCGGTCTTGGTGACAGGCGTTCCAGAGAGAGCTAAGAGAGCTGAGGGGAGGAACTACCCCAGAAATAACTCCTAAATTGTCCTCAGTGGAGGGACACCGTGCAGGCCCAGCCTTGTCCCCAAGTGCACACGCCGAGTCCTCCCTCCAGGGCCTCAGAGGGTGACAGTGCTTGGAGATCGGTCTTTGTGGAGTTGATTGGGGCAGAGGAGGTCACTGGGGGCCCTGATCCATGCTGATCGGTGTCCTTACGAGGGGAGACCAGGACGCAGACACACACCCAAGGACGACCGCGTGAGGACACTGGGAGGGGACGGTCATCCACACACCGGGACAGGGGCCTCCGGGTCCCGGGCTCTTGGCCACCACTGGGGCTGTGAGGAATAAGTCCTGTAGTCAAAGGCGCCCGGTCTGTGTGCTTTGCTCTGGCACTGCAGCTGACGGACACGGGTGTCTGGATTCGCTGGGCCTGTGGGGGACTCGGCACCAGGGACGGAAGTCGGCCCACAGCAAGGCACACAGTCACGGCTCAGAACACAGGGAGAAGGAGAAAATCCACCCCGCTCCCAGAGAAGGCAAGAAACAATGAACAAACATGCTTCGTGCAAAAGACCAGGAATCAAAATGTCATCGGCAGTCTCCATGGCAGGGCTGGAGCCAGAAGACAACCACGCGACAGCTGCACCCTCGGGGGGGCCCAGTGCCACCCGAGTCCCCTCCAGCCAGTTTACCCACTAAGAATGAGGGCGAAATCAGGATGCTGACCCCACATGCCCTTCCAGTGGAACCCGCTCTGCCAGGACGACTCCTTCGGAGTCACGAAGAGGACAGAGCCACGCAGAGCCCAGGGCCAGGCTGGCGGGGGTCCCGGACCGGCCCCAGAGGGGTCTGCAGATGCCGGGCAGCGCGGAGCCCCCCTCCCAGATGGAGGCTCTAGGGGCCCCGACGTGTTCAGACGTCCTGATGTGTTTACACACATGAAGGAGGATTTCAGGTGGAATGAGCACGAAGTGTACAGAAAACAAAGCAAATGAAAAAATAAGACCATTAGCAGCTCCCGCGATAACACAGTGTTCCCCAGAAGCAGAAATGAGGTGGTGCAGCCTCGGTGTGGGGGCCTGTGTGCAGCCGGCCTTGCAGGGATGGCTCTAACCTTGCCAGTGGGGCAGGTGGGGAAGAAGGGGCAGGCGGGGCAGGTGGGGGCAGGCGGGGCAGGC
>NC_048226.1:101543056-101555176 GCF_002007445.2 Ailuropoda melanoleuca | reverse complement strand
AGGAGGGGCAGGTGGGGGCAGGTGGGGCAGACAACCAGAGAAGAAAACAAGGATCCTCAAAAGGAACGGAATGAAATCCATGTTTGAAATGACATTTCATATGTTTGTTCTTGCTTGAGGCCTCCCTGCTGGAGGTCAGCCGCGGGGTCCGGGAACGCCTGCCAGTGCCTACAGCAGGGCCTGGCACATAGTAGGTGCTCCATACCTAGCAGCAAAAACACGACGGGCCTGACACACACGCTCGCTCCGCACTCGCACGCCCCCACCGCTCACGTGGGCTGGGACTGAGCTTCCCTGTCCACACGTGGCTCATGCCAGCGTGGACCAGCCCGTAAAGGTCGGATTCCTGGGCTCCCTCCCGGCTCACGTGTCCCTGCGTGTCCTGAGCCCACGCTTGAGAACATTCGTCGGTGGTTCTGAAGCTGCCAGCCAGCCGCGGTGTGGATGCTCGCGGAGATCCCCGGCTTGGGGGCAGACATGGGTTCCCTCCCAGGCTCGTCCCTCGCTCTGCTCAATGAACAGCCCTTCCCGCACTGGTCTGTCCCTCCCCTCCCAGTGTCCTGAGAGATGTGCGTCTGGCTCCCCCGTACCCGCCTCTGCTCTCTCTGCACCAGACCCATGCTCCGTTCCACAGTCCGGTGCTGGACCGGCCACCTAGCTGTCTGTTCGCACTGACACAGTTCCTGCATCTTGTTCGCTTCTCCTTGGGGTGACGCTCTTGCAGGAGAGGGTACTGTGCTTCCAGCAAGATCGTCCTCGGGGTCTGTTCTCAGGTTCACAGGGCACACTCGCGCCTGGAGCTCCCGGGCAGCCAGCGTTGTGCCGGGCCTGCCGCAGGGCGAGCTCTCTTCTCCCTCCCCACAGATGCTTTCATCTCAGGGGCTCCTCTGCGGGCACAACCCCTCCCCTGCGCATCTGAAATGATGAACACTGTTCTGTACAGAGCCCAACGTCCTTCCATCGGACACCTGGGCCCTAGACCAGAGGGGGGCTGGCCACTCCTGATAGACCCAAACACGCTGGTGGTGACAGGGCTTGTCTGCCCAGGACGCACGGAGACTTCCAGACCATCTCGTGCCCCTCGCACACGTGGGCCGGGCTCAGCCACGTCTCAGGCTGAGTCAAGGCTGCGCTGCCCACCCAGCTCCACAACTGGACCCCATGGCGCCTTGATGTCTGTGCCTGGTGTTGCGTTGGATTCTCCAGAAGCAGACCTTAAGATCCCGGAGATTTGTCAGGACTTGTTTCCAGGAAACCCAGCAGAAGCACTCCCGGGGACATTCTAGGGACAGGGACAAACCAGCACGTAAAACCAAGCCAGTTGTCTGGGAACAGACTCCGGCTCGCTCCCACGGGGGAGCGCGGGAGTCAGTGAACCCACCAGGTCTGGGAGCCTGGGACAGAGGCACAGGTGCTGGCTGCCGGGGGGAGCCTGTGTCCCAGAACACTGTCACAGGGCAGGAGGACTGCAGCTGCTGCCTTCCAAGAGGTGGGACCTCATCCCCTCACCTCTGTCTGGGGTGTCAGATTTCATGAATGAAAACACAAGATGCCCAGTGAAGTTTGAACTTCAGAAACACACTGAATACATTTCTATTGTATAAGTATATCCCATATAATATTTGGGACATACTTATACCTTTTAAATTATCCATGTATATCTCAAAATTAATGGGGCACTTGTATTTTATCTGGAAATTCTACCCCCACCCTGCAGTCCAGGACCCTGTTGTCTGGGTCCCAAGAGGGTCAAGGCCTTGTGATGCCAGGGATGGAGTGATGTGAGGGGGCGGTTCTCAACAGAAGAGACATTTGGAGCAGACATGGAGAGGAGGGCATCTCAGGGAAGCCTGACCTGCTGCTCTCAGAGGCCCTGGGGACCTGGGAAGGGTTAGCAGGGACCTCCCTGCCCCAACTTCAGATCTGAGCGTCTAAGGTCTTCTCAGACTTGGGGACCTGGCTGCTCCCAGGACGACCCTGAGAGTAAGGGCCATGGCAGGTGCCACAAGTGTCCTTCCATTGCTTGGAAGGGGCACGAGTCTGGGCCCAGAGCAGGTGAGGGTGGGGCCATGGTCAGCAGTTCCATCTCAGGGCACCGAGGGTCAACGGCCCACCCAACAGGTGAGTCTCCAGCATCCCCTGTTGGGGAGGGTGGCTACCTCCCATCGCCAGCATGGGGTGGGGGTTCCTGGGAGGGGACGTGGAACAGGAAGGCTGGCCAGGAGGGGAGTCTGGCTCACACTCAGGAGGCGGTCAGGCTCAGGGCTGAAAGGGGGCGAGGAGGAGGTATGGGTCCCCTTGGGGCTGATGTACGGCTCTCAATTTCGCACCATCTCGCCTGCGAAGGGCAGTGGCCTGATGGTCCCTCCAGTTTCTCTGCAGTTGATTTCCTCTTCCCCTCTTTTTTCCTCCTTTCAACAATTAGCAATTGAAGAGGCCGGTTTTAAATCAGGAAAAGGAGGCCAGTGCTCTACGGCAGGGCACCCCCACCCATGTGGTGCGCATACAGCAGGACTCAGGAAACTGCAGAGAGACGGTGTCTCTCTGGGTGTGGAGTGGGACACAGGAAAGCTGACCAGTGAGAGACACACGGACAGATGGGCAGACAGACACGACAGAGGCTGCGCCCATGAACAGAGGAGGAGAGAACCAGGCAGGGGGAGGCATGGGGACAGCAGGGGGAGAGCTGAGGGGCGGGGTGCAGAAATCAGGAGGGGATGGCGCTCAGGGCCAGCTGGGGGCCGGGTGACACGGCTGCTCCTGCCTTTGAGAGACAGAGCTGACCCCCACTCCCTGGCTGGGTTGGATGTGGTGACCCGCTTCTAGGCTCCTCCAGCTTCTGTCCATTACTGGCTCAGGGAAAGCCAGCCGCCACCTCCTGAGGACTGTCAAGCAGCTGTAGGGAGAGGTCTCACTGCCGCCGGGGGGGGGGCGGCCACCTGGGAAGCTGGACCGGGCCCCAGTCAGTCCCTGGGATGGCAGCAGCCCCGGCCAACTGGCCACAAGTAGGTCAGAGTGTGAGATGGCCTCTGAATCAGGGATGATGCTGGAACCAAAAACTAGAACAGCGATTCTGAAGCCTGGAGAGAAGTGGGGGCAGAGGTGGGGACCCTGGGGACTGGAGGGTCAAGCCCAAGATCGCAAAGTCACAGACTGTCCAGGCAGGGATGGACCATCCAGCCTGACCCTCATTCACACACAGGGAGACCGGGGTCCGGGGGCTAACTTGCTCAGGCCACCGCACTGGCTGAGCAGAGCAAGGGTCAGATCGAGGCCCCATGCCTGTCCACCATCCTCACCCCACCAAGGCCTTGGGGCGGGAAGAGCCATGAACTCGACAGCCCCTCACCGAGGCAGAGACCGGTGAGGGGGCGGAGCTGTGGGTTATGCGGCTGACAGCCTGATAACTGGGGAGACAGCATCGTGAGTGGGTAAATCCAGGTGTGGGGAGGTGGAGAGGCCCCCAGGGGCGGCTTCACCCCCCATCAGAAGAAAGACCACCCATTTCCTGTGGGAACAGGGATGGTGCCCAGGAATTGGACCTGCCACCAGGATAGGGGAGAAGAGGGGACGCAGCCTGTGCTGGGGACAGTCCTCTCTGTGTGTCCTCCGGGCCAGGGAGGAAATGGTGCTCAGACGGGAGGCTCATGCCAGGGCTGCAACCTCAACGTCCCCTGGGAGAAGTGGGGGTCACGGGGCTCTGGGGACTGGACGAGGCACAGCAGCTGTACCTCCCACACTGCAGGGACAAGGACAGGGAGGGGCCAGGATGCTAGGCCACTGGCCAAACCCGGGGGCAGTCCAGGGCACACACTACAGGTGTGCAGCCATCACGCTCATGCCGGTCTTCGGGGACTGGCCAGGGCAGCGGGCAGGGAGCATGTGGGTCTTGCTTGGCCTTGAGCCCTGGGCCTACAACAGAGCCTGAACCCTGCCTTGCCTTGGGGGAGTGTGTGTCCAACGAATGAATGAATGAAAGGATGGATGGGTGAGTGAATGAGTGAATGAATAGATTTCAAAGTCCACCCCCTCAGCCACCCAGCTGTCCCTGCCCCCGGCTTGTTCCCAGCTCTTAGATTTCCAGAACCGAGAACACAAACTGCTCCTGCCTCCAGCCCGGAGCAGCGGCAGGCTCCGGGGGAGGGGTGCCATGTGACCCTCTGCTCCGTCCCCCTGGCCTCTTGGAGGGGGCCAGCTCCCGGCACCGGCCCAGGAGCTGGCTGTGGACATGGACACTCCCTTCATCTTTCCGCTTGGCTCTGGAAGGCCGCAGCCCCCCCTCCCCGCCCCTTATCTGCAGCTGTGCAAATCTGTAAGTGGATTTGCCCGGGGGACGCGCAGGCTGGGCCCGGGATTAATTCCCTGCTTTCACTACATCGGGAAGGTGGTGCCCTTGCGTCGATGTCACAATTTTCTCTTTCCCCTAATTAACCAGAAAGCAAGGCCCATGAGGGTGGGGCCGGCGGGGAGAAAATGAAGAATGAAAGGCATTTGCCTGCAGAAGTCCAGCGGTTCGAGGCTTTCCATTTAGTATTTAAAAGCTTCCCCGCACGTCTGCTGCACAGAGATAGGAGTGGTGCAGGGAACGGCAATTTCGCCCCCGCACGCCTGTGGGGGAGGGGGGAGGTGGCGGGCCAGCAGGCACGAGGATGCTCCTGAAGGGCCCAAAGCTTGTGGCCAGTGCAGGACTCAGGGCCCTCTGTGGCTGGCCCCTCCACGGGCACGAGAGAGGCTGGAGGACAGGGCAGGGCTCCATGCAGGGGGTTCTCCTGGGGGGGCTGCATCCGGCTTGTCCTTTGGGGTCTCCTGCAACCCTGTGAGGTTTGCAGCCAGGGAAACAATCAGGGCCTTGTTCCCCTCGCTAGTGTGGACTGAGCGGGGTCTGCGGGCCCCGAGGCTGGACCCTGCTGGCCAGAGTGGCCACAGCTCCCTGCAAGGGACGCTGGGACGTACCCGGGGGAAGGGACGAGGGGAGCGCTCTGGTGCAGACCCTGTGATTGGAACTTCCTCTGTGGGACCAGGGGAGGAAAGCCAGCAGCGCCCCTCAGACCAAAGTTTCTCAGTCAGCCGGCCGCACTGCTCACGTAGGGGTGGAGAAGGCCTGGGGCGAGCAGCGATTTCTGGGGTGAGCAGGTCACCCCCGTGTGCCGTTTTCAGTGCTCCTGCAGCTTACATGTGCCACACCTTCTGGTTTGCACTGATAGGGGCCTTCCTGCAGCTCTGGACTCGGCCCCGCATGCGGGTGGACCATTCTGAGCCCCCCGAGTCCCCCTTTACCCAGGTCCCATGTACTCTGCGGCAGCTACATGTCCACCAGGCCCCCTGGGAGGACGGCACTGCTGGGGTGCCTCCGACCACAGGCGCTCCCAGGTCCCACCCCCTTCCCCGGCTCCCACCTGGCCTTCACGCTGGAGTGCTCTGTGGACCAGACCGCAGGTCCTTGGCCCTGGAGAGGTGTCCCTGTCCTGCTGTCCTCGCATGGCAGAGACCTGGCCACCCAGAAGCACCCTCGGCCTGTGAAGCAGGGAGTGACCCAGGCGCCATGCAGCTCTGGCCTCTCCTACCCCCGCCATGCAGCCTCGCTCCCCCAGGGTGCTCACCCACGTCCATGGCACACGTGTCCCCTCCACCAGGACTCGGGGCTCCCTGCTCTCTCAGCCCTCACTGCCCTGACCTTACTGAGTCTTGTTGTGAACTGTCCCTTCCCTGAAATGCAACTGAGTACGTTTGTCAGCCTCCCAAGTCATACGTGCCTGTCCCAAAGGTGCGTTTCCTGAAGCCAGGGCCCAGGGCTGGGCTGGTCCACTGAGTCACCTTGCGGCAGATGAGCCTGGCTCTGGGACGCAGCTGTCTGACGGATGAGCAAATGAATGAGTGAGCGAGCGAGCGAGCGAGCGAGTGTATTCAACTCTCCCACCCCACTCTTCCCAAAGCTGGACCGCCTTCTCCTTAGGAAGCCCCTTCCCCTCACAGGGGCATTTTACGTGGAGCAGACAGTCACCCTGCAGTGGGGCACGGGGGGGCCAGGTCCACACAGGAGGGAAGAGCCCGGGCCCCCCTGGCCAGCACCGGAGGGGGCGGCAGAGGGCAGGCCCTGCCAGGTGCCAGGCCACTGGGGGTGCTGCAGAGGCAAGAAGGGAAGGACCCCAGCCCTCGCCCTGCACCACACACTCGAGGAGGGCCTGTTCCACAGTCCTTTGTTTGTCCCTGTGCTGCCGGCCAGCCCAGCGTGATCATGGTCACTTGGTGAAGCAGACAAGAATCCCGTTTGTGGCGGGCCAGCAGCCTGTAAGTGGCAAAGTGGGGATGCAAGCCCAGGCCCGGGACCGTCCTCTTCTGCGGGGCGGCATAGCTGGGGTGTGGGTCTGGCCTGGAGCTCGGAAAGCGTCAGGACCCCCCCCCCCCCGCCCCTCTTGCAGAAGCCACCAGGGGTCAGGTAACCACGGTAACCACGACCTGTGCCCGGGATTTCCCAGGGGGCAGCATGGAGCAGGGCCCGGTGGCAGAGTGGCCCGAATCCCGGCCTGCCGCCCAAATGCCAGATGCTTATTAATCTCACAGCGAGGCTCTCTGAAGTTATTACCTTCGCCTCCCTCTGCCTCCTTTGTCTAGGATGTAATTGTCTGGGCCTACCTCTCCAATTCTGTAATTAATTGCTTTGGAGAAGGCAGCTCGCTGCTTAACTCCTTCTCTTCTGTCTTGCACCAACATAAGGCGGCAGGTGCCGCAGGGCCTCGGCACAGACCCCAGATGGGGTCAGGACCTCAGGCGCAAGGCCCCGCCCGGCCATGAGCTGCGAACCTCAGTGTCCCCATTTCTCAAAAGCAGATAAGGCCTCTGTGCTGCCAAAATGGTTAATTCATCTGTTCCGTTTAATTCAGCTCCTAGTCTCTTGACGAGGATTAGACACACTCAAGCGTATCTATCAGGCTCATGGGCTTGTAGCAGGCCTGCCCTGAAGGCGAAGAAATCAGGGAGGGAATTGTAGGCGGGGGAGGGGGCAGGTCCGCAGGTGCAGGCGGCTGGGGTGGGCAGCAGGGGCTCTCGGGGGACCGCAGGGAGAGAGGCAACGGTGGCAGCACACGACAGTTAATCCACAGGCAGCGTGGGTCCAGGGCTTCCTCTGAGCCGGGCCTGCCCTGAGCCTGCCCGCTGCGATGGGCAACCCACGGCCAGGGCAGAGGACTCCGCGGCAGGGTTAGCAGCTACAGTGCCCGCTGAGGGCCCAAAGGAGGAGAAGGGGAGGCCTTTCTCACCCTACAGTACCAGCGCTGCTCCCCCCTTGGGACGCACGTGCCCCTCAATTGCTTCGTGAAGAGGGGCGTTTTTGCCCCAAATCACACGGAGCTCGCCTCTGAGCTGGAAAGCTCTTCACATTCTAAAGTAGCTATTGTGCCCTTCGACCATCACCAGAACTAGAGGGCTGAGCAAGGAGGCTAAGACCGCCTCGTATGAGTGAGGATGCCGAGGCCAGGGGAGCAGCCCGCGCTCCCCTGGTTCGGGTGGCGGGAGGGGCGGCAGGCCAGAGCGCAGAGCATAGCCAGGACCAGGGCTCCGGCCTTGCTGGAGGGCGACGCCCAGTGTCTGCTCCGGCCTCGACAGCTGGGAGCTGGCATGTCAGCTCTCCCAGGGCTGGAAAGTGAGGCACTCGTCGTGGACACAGAACCTATGGGGTGCCAGGAAACTCAGCCATCAGGATAAATACTATTTTAATGCAATATTTAAAAAATAATGCAAAAAAAATCCAAGGTAAACAAAATATCAAGAGTTTAAATAAATAAAGATTGGATTCCCATGGAGCTGGGATCAGGGAGAGTCACATGGAAAATGCCCAGCAATCCAGATAAACAACCTTTTGATGCAACATTTTAAAACAAAAACTCACACTAAGGAATCCATGGGGAAGTAAATACCTACATTCATAAATGAGGACCATGCATTCCTCACTCCAACCCCAGCCCAGTTGGATGCTGCACTGATTTAAAATAGTATTTTGGGGGCACCTGGGTGGCACAGCGGTTAGGCGTTTGCCTTCGGCTCAGGGCGTGATCCCACTGTTATGGGATCGAGCCCCACGTCAGGCTCCTCTGCTGTGAGCCTGCTTCTTCCTCTCCCACTCCCCCTACACACTATGTTCCCTCTCTCGCTGGCTGTCTCTATCTCTGTCGAATAAATAAATAAAATCTTAAAAAAAAAAAAATAAAATAGTATTTTGCTCCATAGGGATATTTTTGCATTTATTTTTATTTTTTAAAAACATAGCATTAAAAGGTCCTTTATCTCCAGTTACCAAGTGTTGTGGTCCTCACATTAGTTCCAGCCCTGCACCCACCCCTGCCTTCTCCCCACAGTCCAGCCCAGAGATGCAGACCCAGAGTGGGTCTCAGGAACAGTGTTCCTCCACGTGCCTTCCCCCTTGCAGGAGCCCTGCACCTGCCTCCACCACCCTGCCCACCTGGGCCAGGTGTGCACCTCCCGGAGCACCCAGGAGCCAAGCAGACCTGGAGGACTCCAGGTGCCGTTTTGGAGGGGCCAAGGCGGCTTCGGGCAGACGAAGCCCACACACAGCCTTAGGTTTGCATAACGCTCGTGCCTCCCTATTCCAGCCGAGGTCCCCTCACTTGGATGGGCTGCAGCAGGTGCTGGGCCAGGACAGGCAGCTCCAGCCTGGCGGACTTCTCGGGCCTTGGAGAGGAAGGTGGCCCGTCCAGTGGAGTGGGACGGAATGTGGGCCGGCTCGGGAGACCGGGCAGAAGGCCTGCCCGCCCCAAAGGTGTGTGGTGTTGGGATGGATGAGACGGAGTGACTGTTTTCAGTCCCGCCTGAGGTGACCCTGAATGGACACTGCCCGGCTCCAACCCCGTCTCCTCACCTGGGCCACGGGTACCAGGGTGATGAAGACAAGGNTGTGGGCCGGCTCGGGAGACCGGGCAGAAGGCCTGCCCGCCCCGAAGGTGTGTGGTGTTGGGATGGATGAGACGGAGGGACTGTTTTCAGTCCCGCCTGAGGTGACCTTGAATGGACACTGCCCGGCTCCAACCCCGTCTCCTCACCTGGGCCACGGGTACCAGGGTGATGAAGACAAGGTGACCTGTTTCTTGGGCACTGATGTGCACGTGGTGGCAGCCGTCCCAGGTTGAGATGGCGGGACACCAGGCAAGGAGCTGGTGGCCTCCACTTTCCTCACCAGAGAAATGGGGTGAGGACAGCACGGGCTTCTCAGGGTTGGTGGCTCCAGTCAACAGGGGCAGTCTGAGGCCCCTTGCTGTGCTGGGACTAGCGTCACCATCCCGTGCCCTTGGCATAGGCAGGAGATGGGGTCGTGGGCCTGCCTGTGCTGGGCTGGGCAGCAGACACCATAGGGAAGCTAGTTCCCAGCTCCTCCTGTCCAGCCTGCGAGCCAGCCCCGCCCTCGGTGGCAGGGTGGCGAGGGGGACAGGTGGCCTTGAATAGTGGTCGTGTTTTCTCCACTCTCCCCTGAAGCCCCGAGTCTGCAACGCAATCAGTCTTACATCCATCATAAGTTAATAATAAATGAATTCCCTCGCTCTTTTTGCTGACGCTGAGATCTAACATGTGGTGTCTGTGGCAATTAGATATCGCAACAACAGCTACCAGCCCGACTGACAGCTCAGCAGAGAAGCACGCACCGGGCCGTCGGTGTGCCCCGTGGGCACCGTGGCTGGGGGGCCGTGCTCCAGGAGGACCCCGCTTCACACACGCCAGGGAGTGCATGGGGCAGGAGAAGCGCTAGTCGTCCTGATGGCAGGGCTCTGCTGCAGCCCTGCATTCGATGGCCGTGATCCTGGGCACACCCTGCCCCTCAGGGAGCCCGGGCCGCCTCTTCTGTAAAACACAAGGGTTAAGACAATTGAAGAATGAGCAAAGGCTGAAGTTGACATTTGCGGCCAGAAGTCCCTGAACGGCCAGTGAAGACAGAAACGCCTCACCGTGTTTGTCACACCTGGGGAGCCCCGGGCAGACAGGCGACGCGCACCCATCAGAACGGCCGCCCGCTTGGGAGGAGTGTGGGCTGGGGCGTGGGGGCAGGGCTCCCATGCACCCGCAGCATCTCCCTGTGGGCTGGGGCTCCCGACTCAGCTCCATCCCTGCGGAGACCCTCCAGGGGCCTGGAGGAAGTGACCCCTCAGATGACCCAGAGCTCCATCAGCTCTTCCACCAGGGGCCCCCAGACCTCCAAGCAGCAACGTGGGGCATGGGGAAGCCGGATGGAGCGGCTGCATTCAGGAACCCAACCAGTGCGCTCCGGAATCTGCCGTCCCCTGGGGCCCTGCCTGGACTGGGTGACAGGCGAGCAGCTCTGGCCCACATGTCCCCCATTCTCTGGCTGGCCTCAGTCGCAGCCTGGGCCTGTCCTCCTCATGCTGGTAGGCAGAGCAAAGAGTGAGTCCCAACGCACCAGCCGGTGTCCCACCTCTGCTAACTGCCCATTGCTCGAGGCCAGCGTAGCCCAGAGCCAAAGAGGAAGGCGCTCCAAGGTCATCTGGCAAAGGCGGTGGCTCGGGGGCGTGGCCACACAGCCACAGTCCCTAGAGGGGATGCATGAGTACAATGCGGGGTGCAGGGCAGGGGCCGTGCACAGAAGAGCTGCCAGCGCCATCCACCCACGGCCCGGGAACGTCTTTGAAGCAGCTTGAACTGGAGATCAGAGAACAGGAAGATTTGAAAACAGAAGCCACGTGAACAGTGGGACATTTTGCGGGGACACGTGCATGTGACAAGTGCATCAGGTGGTGCCGAGGGGAGGGGGCCGAGTGGGAAGCAGCCTCCCCGGGCAGCACCCTGGTGGCCCGCAGTACAGAGGCTAAGAGGCGAGGAAAGGGTTCCTCCAACTCTGGGTAAAGTCGAAGCGTGTGGTCTGCAGTCCCTGGGGCCTGACTTTGCGGGAGCGCACAGCACCAGAACTGTGAGAGGTCAGGGTGCCAAGAGAGCTGGGAGGGGGCACAGTTTCGGGGTCTTCCAGTCTGGTCTGGCAAGGCCGGGCTGGCGGGGTGCGCCAAGAGGGGAAGGCAGCTCCCTTCTCAGCTGCGGAAGCGGTGGGGAGCCAGGACAGCCGTTCCTCAGGGTCACGGCCTGGTCCCCCAGGGGACGACCCTCCCCGTGCACGGCTCGCCTGCAGGTGGGATTCGAACCCGGGACCTGTCTCCGTGGGGGAGGAGGAAGGAAGAGGAGAGCGCCCCGGGAGCGAGGCAGCAGCACTGTTGAGTCACAGGCATTAAGGGGCAGCTCGCCCGCCGCAGGCCCCCAAGGGCGGAGGCTTTGTGCATGTAGCGGCCAGCAGAGCCCGGGCCTGTGCAGCCAGCTGAGTGGCTGACAGGAGCGAGGGACCCCTCTTGGCGGGGACACCAGCGGCCGACCTGGGTGGCAACCCTCACCCCCTCCTCCTCCATATCCCTGATATGGGACTCCTTTGGCCTCCAGACAAAATCCAAGGCCTCAGGGATACCTCAGTGCCCCCCTGTGTGTCACCTGAGAGGGCCCTGCTGTCCCCCAGGTGTCCAGTGTCCAGCCCCCAGGGAACTGCACCTGGAGTCTCTCCTCGCAGGAAGCCCCTTGCCCTGCTCTGTTCCATCCACTCTAAGCTGGGCCCCAGGCCACTGTCAGCTGCTCTGAAAGGCACCTGGCTAGAGGTCTGGCCTCCCGGGGACCCCCAGTGCTGGCCTGTCACAGCAGAGGTGGCCCTTGCCTGGCCTCTGTCACCCTCCTCGTTCCCACCTCCCTGCACCCCCTTCCAGAGACACCCACCAGCAGGAATTAGGTGTTTAACATGCGCTGGCATTGTCTACTTTGCTGCACGTTTATGTTCCCACAAACAACGCATCATATGCTCTTTTGTAGGGTTTTAAACTTTACGGAAACAGTGTGCCAGCTGCCCAGCTTTCGTGTTGGTGAGCTAACCACATGGACGAGGGCGGCTCCAGTTCAAACGCTAACCTCGCGACACCGGGCTTTCTTTTGACCAGGGAGCAGTCTGCACACCAGCCTCTCTCGGACGGGTATATGCGCCTCCATGTGTGTCATGGGGAATTTTCTAGAAGCAGTGTTGCTGGGCGTAGGCCAGGAGTGGCTTCACCGATAGCCCTGTTCTCTGCGTAGCGG
>NC_048226.1:101541844-101542986 GCF_002007445.2 Ailuropoda melanoleuca | reverse complement strand
TCCTAGTTCTTATGTTCCATAGATGAGAGAAATCATATGATAATTGTCTTTCTCTGCTTGACTTATTTCACTTAGCATTATCTCCTCCAGTGCCGTCCATGTTGCAGCAAATGTTGAGAATTCGTTCTTTCTGATAGCTGAGTAATATTCCATTGTATATATGGACCACAGCTTCTTAATCCAGTCATCTGTTGAAGGGCATCTCGGCTCCTTCCATGATTTGGCTATTGTGGACAATGCAGCTATGAACATTGGGGTGCATATGGCCCTTCTCTTTACTACGTCTGTATCTTTGGGGTAAACACCCAGTAGTGCAATGGCTGGGTCATAGGGTAGTTCAATTTTTAACTTTTTAAGGGACCTCCACACTGTTTTCCAGAGCGGCTGTACCAACTTGCATTCCCACCAACAATGTAGGAGGGATCCCCTTTCTCCACATCCTCTCCAACAATTGCTGTTTCTTGCCTTGTCTATCTTCGCCATGCTGACTGGCGTCAGGTGGTGTCTCAGTGGTGTTGATTGGAATTTCCCCGACGGCTGACGATTGAGCTTCTTTTATCTATTTCTTTGCCATTTTGTTTCCTCTTTTGTGAGCTGACTTTTCAAACTCTTTATCCATCTTTCTGTAAGGTTTTTCTGTCTTTTTCTTGGAGGCGTTCTTTCCGTTCCAGATACTGATATTCTGTGGATTATCCACTGCGAAACCCCTTCCTCGTGGGTGAGTCCTGCAGGATCCTTCCACATCTGGCTGCCCTCGCACAGCACACTCGTGGGGAGATTGACCTGTGTGGTTGCTTGAATCGCAAGTCTATGCCTCCCAGCTGCTGAGCTGCGTCCCATCACGTGGTGGGGCTTGTTCATGCCCAGGCACTTGAGGACGACCAGACCGGGCTGTTTCCAGTTTGCGGCTTTTAGAAACAAAGTTGCTGTGAGNCGCGGGCCGGCTCGGGAGACCGGGCAGAAGGCCTGCCCGCCCCAAAGGTGTGTGGTGTTGGGATGGATGAGACGGAGTGACTGTTTTCAGTCCCGCCTGAGGTGACCCTGAATGGACACTGCCCGGCTCCAACCCCGTCTCCTCACCTGGGCCACGGGTACCAGGGTGATGAAGACAAGGTGACCTGTTTCTTGGGCACTGATGTGCA
>NC_048226.1:101538528-101540951 GCF_002007445.2 Ailuropoda melanoleuca | reverse complement strand
CCGCTTGGGAGGAGTGTGGGCTGGGGCGTGGGGGCAGGGCTCCCATGCACCCGCAGCATCTCCCTGTGGGCTGGGGCTCCCGACTCAGCTCCATCCCTGCGGAGACCCTCCAGGGGCCTGGAGGAAGTGACCCCTCAGATGACCCAGAGCTCCATCAGCTCTTCCACCAGGGGCCCCCAGACCTCCAAGCAGCAACGTGGGGCATGGGGAAGCCGGATGGAGCGGCTGCATTCAGGAACCCAACCAGTGCGCTCCGGAATCTGCCGTCCCCTGGGGCCCTGCCTGGACTGGGTGACAGGCGAGCAGCTCTGGCCCACATGTCCCCCATTCTCTGGCTGGCCTCAGTCGCCGCCTGGGCCTGTCCTCCTCATGCTGGTAGGCAGAGCAAAGAGTGAGTCCCAACGCACCAGCCGGTGTCCCACCTCTGCTAACTGCCCATTGCTCGAGGCCAGCGTAGCCCAGAGCCAAAGAGGAAGGCGCTCCAAGGTCATCTGGCAAAGGCGGTGGCTCGGGGGCGTGGCCACACAGCCACAGTCCCTAGAGGGGATGCATGAGTACAATGCGGGGTGCAGGGCAGGGGCCGTGCACAGAAGAGCTGCCAGCGCCATCCACCCACGGCCCGGGAACGTCTTTGAAGCAGCTTGAACTGGAGATCAGAGAACAGGAAGATTTGAAAGCAGAAGCCACGTGAACAGTGGGACATTTTGCGGGGACACGTGCATGTGACAAGTGCATCAGGTGGTGCCGAGGGGAGGGGGCCGAGTANCGTGGTGGCAGCCGTCCCAGGTTGAGATGGCGGGACACCAGGCAAGGAGCTGGTGGCCTCCACTTTCCTCACCAGAGAAATGGGGTGAGGACAGCACGGGCTTCTCAGGGTTGGTGGCTCCAGTCAACAGGGGCAGTCTGAGGCCCCTTGCTGTGCTGGGACTAGCGTCACCATCCCGTGCCCTTGGCATAGGCAGGAGATGGGGTCGTGGGCCTGCCTGTGCTGGGCTGGGCAGCAGACACCATAGGGAAGCTAGTTCCCAGCTCCTCCTGTCCAGCCTGCGAGCCAGCCCCGCCCTCGGTGGCAGGGTGGCNGGGAAGCAGCCTCCCCGGGCAGCACCCTGGTGGCCCGCAGTACAGAGGCTAAGAGGCGAGGAAAGGGTTCCTCCAACTCTGGGTAAAGTCGAAGCGTGTGGTCTGCAGTCCCTGGGGCCTGACTTTGCGGGAGCGCACAGCACCAGAACTGTGAGAGGTCAGGGTGCCAAGAGAGCTGGGAGGGGGCACAGTTTCGGGGTCTTCCAGTCTGGTCTGGCAAGGCCGGGCTGGCGGGGTGCGCCAAGAGGGGAAGGCAGCTCCCTTCTCAGCTGCGGAAGCGGTGGGGAGCCAGGACAGCCGTTCCTCAGGGTCACGGCCTGGTCCCCCAGGGGACGACCCTCCCCGTGCACGGCTCGCCTGCAGGTGGGATTCGAACCCGGGACCTGTCTCCGTGGGGGAGGAGGAAGGAAGAGGAGAGCGCCCCGGGAGCGAGGCAGCAGCACTGTTGAGTCACAGGCATTAAGGGGCAGCTCGCCCGCCGCAGGCCCCCAAGGGCGGAGGCTTTGTGCATGTAGCGGCCAGCAGAGCCCGGGCCTGTGCAGCCAGCTGAGTGGCTGACAGGAGCGAGGGACCCCTCTTGGCGGGGACACCAGCGGCCGACCTGGGTGGCAACCCTCACCCCCTCCTCCTCCATATCCCTGATATGGGACTCCTTTGGCCTCCAGACAAAATCCAAGGCCTCAGGGATACCTCAGTGCCCCCCTGTGTGTCACCTGAGAGGGCCCTGCTGTCCCCCAGGTGTCCAGTGTCCAGCCCCCAGGGAACTGCACCTGGAGTCTCTCCTCGCAGGAAGCCCCTTGCCCTGCTCTGTTCCATCCACTCTAAGCTGGGCCCCAGGCCACCGTCAGCTGCTCTGAAAGGCACCTGGCTAGAGGTCTGGCCTCCCGGGGACCCCCAGTGCTGGCCTGTCACAGCAGAGGTGGCCCTTGCCTGGCCTCTGTCACCCTCCTCGTTCCCACCTCCCTGCACCCCCTTCCAGAGACACCCACCAGCAGGAATTAGGTGTTTAACATGCGCTGGCATTGTCTACTTTGCTGCACGTTTATGTTCCCACAAACAACGCATCATATGCTCTTTTGTAGGGTTTTAAACTTTACGGAAACAGTGTGCCAGCTGCCCAGCTTTCGTGTTGGTGAGCTAACCACATGGACGAGGGCGGCTCCAGTTCAAACGCTAACCTCGCGACACCGGGCTTTCTTTTGACCAGGGAGCAGTCTGCACACCAGCCTCTCTCGGACGGGTATATGCGCCTCCATGTGTGTCATGGGGAATTTTCTAGAAGCAGTGTTGCTGGGCGTAGGCCAGGAGTGGCTTCACCGATAGCCCTGTTCTCTGCGTAGCGG
>NC_048226.1:101536960-101538503 GCF_002007445.2 Ailuropoda melanoleuca | reverse complement strand
AGTCCATAGTCTCTCATGTTTCATTCCCCCTTCTGATTACCCCCCTTTTCTTTATCCCTTTCTTCCCCTACCGATCCTCCTAGTTCTTATGTTCCATAGATGAGAGAAATCATATGATAATTGTCTTTCTCTGCTTGACTTATTTCACTTAGCATTATCTCCTCCAGTGCCGTCCATGTTGCAGCAAATGTTGAGAATTCGTTCTTTCTGATAGCTGAGTAATATTCCATTGTATATATGGACCACAGCTTCTTAATCCAGTCATCTGTTGAAGGGCATCTCGGCTCCTTCCACGATTTAGCTATTGTGGACAATGCTGCTATGAACATTGGGGTGCATATGGCCCTTCTCTTCACTACGTCTGTATCTTTGGGGTAAACACCCAGTAGTGCAATGGCTGGGTCATAGGGTAGCTCAATTTTTAACTTTTTAAGGGACCTCCACACTGTTTTCCAGAGCGGCTGTACCAACTTGCATTCCCACCAACAATGTAGGAGGGATCCCCTTTCTCCACATCCTCTCCAACAATTGCTGTTTCTTGCCTTGTCTATCTTCGCCATGCTGACTGGCGTCAGGTGGTGTCTCAGTGGTGTTGATTGGAATTTCCCCGACGGCTGACGATTGAGCTTCTTTTATCTATTTCTTTGCCATTTTGTTTCCTCTTTTGTGAGCTGACTTTTCAAACTCTTTATCCATCTTTCTGTAAGGTTTTTCTGTCTTTTTCTTGGAGGCGTTCTTTCCGTTCCAGATACTGATATTCTGTGGATTATCCACTGCGAAACCCCTTCCTCGTGGGTGAGTCCTGCAGGATCCTTCCACATCTGGCTGCCCTCGCACAGCACACTCGTGGGGAGATTGACCTGTGTGGTTGCTTGAATCGCAAGTCTATGCCTCCCAGCTGCTGAGCTGCGTCCCATCTCGTGGTGGGGCTTGTTCATGCCCAGGCACTTGAGGACGACCAGACCGGGCTGTTTCCAGTTTGCGGCTTTTAGAAACAAAGTTGCTGTGAGCATTCACCAGCAAGGCTTGGCTTAGACACAGGCTTCTTCTCCCTGGGGGATAATGGCTGGGGTATGTTTAACTTCGAGCACACCATCAAACTGCTGTTCCAAAGTGGCCCTCCCCACGTGCGTCCCTGTCCCCGCGTGCGTCCCCATCCATGGCACATGAGGGTCAGCTGTTCCCCACCCTCCCCGATGCTTGGTGTGATGGGTTTTCTCATTGCAACCGTCCCCGCAGGTGCAGGAGACCTCCCTGGGGCTGGGATGNACAAGGCCGGGCTGGCAGGGTGCGCCAAGAGGGGAAGGCAGCTCCCTTCTCAGCTGCGGAAGCAGTGGGGAGCCAGGACAGCCGCTCCTCAGGGTCACGGCCTGGTCCCCCAGGGGACGACCCTCCCCGTGCACGGCTCGCCTGCAGGTGGGATTCGNACTGAGATCTAACATGTGGTGTCTGTGGCAATAAGATATCGCAACAACAGCTACCAGCCCGACTGACAGCTCAGCAGAGAAGCACGCACCGGGCCGTCGGTGTGCCCCGTGGGCAC
>NC_048226.1:101535491-101536828 GCF_002007445.2 Ailuropoda melanoleuca | reverse complement strand
TCCTCAGGGTCACGGCCTGGTCCCCCAGGGGACGACCCTCCCCGTGCACGGCTCGCCTGCAGGTGGGATTCGAACCCGGGACCTGTCTCCGTGGGGGAGGAGGAAGGAAGAGGAGAGCGCCCCGGGAGCGAGGCAGCAGCACTGTTGAGTCACAGGCATTAAGGGGCAGCTCGCCCGCCGCAGGCCCCCAAGGGCGGAGGCTTTGTGCATGTAGCGGCCAGCAGAGCCCGGGCCTGTGCAGCCAGCTGAGTGGCTGACAGGAGCGAGGGACCCCTCTTGGCGGGGACACCAGCGGCCGACCTGGGTGGCAACCCTCACCCCCTCCTCCTCCATATCCCTGATATGGGACTCCTTTGGCCTCCAGACAAAATCCAAGGCCTCAGGGATACCTCAGTGCCCCCCTGTGTGTCACCTGAGAGGGCCCTGCTGTCCCCCAGGTGTCCAGTGTCCAGCCCCCAGGGAACTGCACCTGGAGTCTCTCCTCGCAGGAAGCCCCTTGCNTTGTAGCGGAGCCAGCAGAGCCCGGGCCTGTGCAGCCAGCTGAGTGGCTGACAGGAGCGAGGGACCCCTCTTGGCGGGGACACCAGCGGCCGACCTGGGTGGCAACCCTCACCCCCTCCTCCTCCATATCCCTGATATGGGACTCCTTTGGCCTCCAGACAAAATCCAAGGCCTCAGGGATACCTCAGTGCCCCCCTGTGTGTCACCTGAGAGGGCCCTGCTGTCCCCCAGGTGTCCAGTGTCCCGCCCCCAGGGAACTGCACCTGGAGTCTCTCCTCGCAGGAAGCCCCTTGCCCTGCTCTGTTCCATCCACTCTAAGCTGGGCCCCAGGCCACTGTCAGCTGCTCTGAAAGGCACCTGGCTAGAGGTCTGGCCTCCCGGGGACCCCCAGTGCTGGCCTGTCACAGCAGAGGTGGCCCTTGCCTGGCCTCTGTCACCCTCCTCGTTCCCACCTCCCTGCACCCCCTTCCAGAGACACCCACCAGCAGGAATTAGGTGTTTAACATGCGCTGGCATTGTCTACTTTGCTGCACGTTTATGTTCCCACAAACAACGCATCATATGCTCTTTTGTAGGGTTTTAAACTTTACGGAAACAGTGTGCCAGCTGCCCAGCTTTCGTGTTGGTGAGCTAACCACATGGACGAGGGCGGCTCCAGTTCAAACGCTAACCTCGCGACACCGGGCTTTCTTTTGACCAGGGAGCAGTCTGCACACCAGCCTCTCTCGGACGGGTATATGCGCCTCCATGTGTGTCATGGGGAATTTTCTAGAAGCAGTGTTGCTGGGCGTAGGCCAGGAGTGGCTTCACCGATAGCCCTGTTCTCTGCGTAGCGG
>NC_048226.1:101523622-101535458 GCF_002007445.2 Ailuropoda melanoleuca | reverse complement strand
CTTCTTAATCCAGTCATCTGTTGAAGGGCATCTCGGCTCCTTCCACGATTTAGCTATTGTGGACAATGCTGCTATGAACATTGGGGTGCATATGGCCCTTCTCTTCACTACGTCTGTATCTTTGGGGTAAACACCCAGTAGTGCAATGGCTGGGTCATAGGGTAGCTCAATTTTTAACTTTTTAAGGGACCTCCACACTGTTTTCCAGAGCGGCTGTACCAACTTGCATTCCCACCAACAATGTAGGAGGGATCCCCTTTCTCCACATCCTCTCCAACAATTGCTGTTTCTTGCCTTGTCTATCTTCGCCATGCTGACTGGCGTCAGGTGGTGTCTCAGTGGTGTTGATTGGAATTTCCCCGACGGCTGACGATTGAGCTTCTTTTATCTATTTCTTTGCCATTTTGTTTCCTCTTTTGTGAGCTGACTTTTCAAACTCTTTATCCATCTTTCTGTAAGGTTTTTCTGTCTTTTTCTTGGAGGCGTTCTTTCCGTTCCAGATACTGATATTCTGTGGATTATCCACTGCGAAACCCCTTCCTCGTGGGTGAGTCCTGCAGGATCCTTCCACATCTGGCTGCCCTCGCACAGCACACTCGTGGGGAGATTGACCTGTGTGGTTGCTTGAATCGCAAGTCTATGCCTCCCAGCTGCTGAGCTGCGTCCCATCTCGTGGTGGGGCTTGTTCATGCCCAGGCACTTGAGGACGACCAGACCGGGCTGTTTCCAGTTTGCGGCTTTTAGAAACAAAGTTGCTGTGAGCATTCACCAGCAAGGCTTGGCTTAGACACAGGCTTCTTCTCCCTGGGGGATAACGGCTGGGGTATGTTTAACTTCGAGCACACCATCAAACTGCTGTTCCAAAGTGGCCCTCCCCACGTGCGTCCCTGTCCCCGCGTGCGTCCCCATCCATGGCACATGAGGGTCAGCTGTTCCCCACCCTCCCCGATGCTTGGTGTGATGGGTTTTCTCATTGCAACCGTCCCCGCAGGTGCAGGAGACCTCCCTGGGGCTGGGATGCTACTGGGTATCCTTCCGCGTGCTTCTTTGCTATTGACTGAAGTTTGCTGCCTGTCTATTCAAAACGCCAGCGCTTTATTGGGCTGTTTGTTTTCCTCTCACTGAGCGTGGAGAGTTCCGGATGAAAGTCCTTTATCAGGGACACGATGTACAGATCATTTCTTCCAGTCTGTGGCTTGTGTTTTCATTCCTTCCACCGCGTTATTCAGAATCTTGACAGAGTCGAGTTGGTTGCTTTGTCAGGTTTTTGGCATTCAGGCTGAGACATCTCTGGCCAATGTGAGGCCACGAAAGTTGTTCCTATGCTTTCTTTTAGGAGTTGTATATTTTTCCCTCATATTTAGGCCCATGAGCCATTTTGAATTAATTTTTTAAAATTTTATTTATTTTAGAGAAAGAGAGCACAAATGGGGGGAGGGGCGGAGAGAGAGGGAGGGGGAAAGAATCTCAAGCAGACCCTGTGCTGAGCATGAAGCCCGATGTGGGGCTCAATCCCATGATCTTGAGATCATGACCTGAGCCAAAACCAAGAGCCAATGCACCCAGGCACCCCAATTGTAGATTAATTTTTATGTACAAAGAATAGACTGAGTTTCTTTTTCCTTTTGGCATATGGGTGTCTAATTATTCCAGCACCATTTGTCGAAAAGACCATCCTGTCCTCTAAACTGCTTGTGTGCCTTTGTTGAAACAATCAGCCCTCGTGAGTACGCGTCTCTTCTGTTCCATTGGGGTGTTTGTCTAACTTTGCAACAATCCCTCAGTCTTTCTGCTGTGCTTTTATAATAAACCTTGAAATCAGATTGCATCTAATCCAATCTTCTCATTTCTCACCAGTGTGGGATACTCTTGGGTCTTTACATTTTCATATGAATTTTAGAATCTGTCCTTTTCTTTTTTTAAAACACAGCTTCGATTTTGATTGGGATTGTACTGAATCAGACTGATCCTGGGAGAATGAATATCTTCACAGTACTGGGTCTTCTGGCATGTGAGCAGGGCATGTCGCTTCATCTAGTCGGGTCTCACATCTCCTTCAGCAATGTTCGCTGGCTTCCCAGGGTTCAGATCTCTTGTGTCTTTTACCAGATTTGTTCCTAAGTGTTTCATACTTTTAATGCTATTCACCGTGGTATCTTTAAATTCAGCTGCCTACTGTTCCTTGCTCATACGTAGAAATATGACTGTTTTTGTGTACTGATCTTGTACCCCACAACTCTGCTGAACTCCGTTATCAGTGCTAGCAGGGTTTTGTTTTCTGGTGCTTTATAGATGCCATTAGTTTTTTTTTTTTTTACCAAAAAAAATCATGTTTTCTGTGAATAAAGACAGTTTTGCTTCTTTCTTTGTGACTCTTATTTCTTTATTATGCTTTATTGAACTGACAGAAACTTCACTACAATGTTGAATGGAAGTGAGGAGAATAAATACGGCCTTGCTCCTCATCTTAGCAAAAAAACAAAAAAAAAATGCAGTCTTTCATCACCAAGAAAGATGTTAGGTACAAGTTTTTCGTAGATGCCTTTTATCACGTTGAGGAGTTTCCTTCTATCCCTTATTTGCTGACAATTGCTAACCATAAATGGGTGTTGGATTTTGTCAAATACTTTTTTTCAGTTAAATGCTATCGAGACAATCATATAGTTTTTCTTTTTTTAGTTTGTTAATACAGTAAATTAAATTAACTGACTTGCAAATGTTAAAACAGCCTTGCACTCCTGGTGGGTGATGTCTTCATGGCCATGATGCATGATCTTTCTCACATATTGTTGGACTTGATTTGACACAATTACTTTTAGAACTTACACATGGATGTACATAAGAGATACTGGCCTGTGGCTTTATTTTATTTTATTTTATTTTTGCAATATCTTTGTCTGTTTTTGGTATCAGGGTAATGCTGGCCTCACAGAATGAGTTGGAAAGTGTCTTAGTCAGCTCATGCTACTATAACAAAATATCACATGTTGTGGGGTCTCGTAAACAACAAACATTTATTTCTTACAGTTCTGGAGGCTGGGCACCTAAGAGCAAAGCACCAACCAGTTGAGTGTCTGGTGAGGACCTGTTTCCTGGTGCATAACTGGTGCCTTCTTACTGTCCTCACATGGCAGGAGGAGGTCTCTGTAAGGAAGTTGCATGGGGTCTCTATTGCGAGGGTACTAACCTCATTCATGAGGGATCCATCCTCACATTCTAATCATGTCCTGAAGGCCTCACCTCCAAAGGCCATTGCCTTGGGCATTATGCTTTAATATGTGAATTTGGAGAGGACACAAATATTCAGTCCATAGCAGAAAGTATTCCCTCCTCTTTAATTTTCTGAGAGTTTGTATAGAATTGACATTAGTTCTTCCCTAAGTGCTTGGTAGAATTCACCAGAAAAGCCATTTGGGACTATAGTTTCTTTGTGGGAAAACGCTTAACCAAAAATTCAATCTCCTTAATAGATATAGCGCTCTTTGGGATATCTATTTCTTCTTGAGTGAGTTTGTGTCTTTCAAGGAATCTGTCCATTTCATCTAAGTTCTCCAATCCATTGGTGAAAATTGGTCTGTGATATTCCTTTCCTATCAATTTGATGTCTGTAGGGTCTGTAGTGATTCACCTTTTAGAATCCTGATGTAATTTCTGTCTTACCTCATTTTTTCCTAATGAGTCTGCTTAGAGGTTTATAAACACAATTTATCTCCTCTAAGAACAAGCTTTTGATTTTTAGCAATTTTTTCTATTGTTTTCATATTTTCTATTTCATTGCTTTCTAGTCTACTGTTTATCACTCATTTCTTCTGCTTGCTTTGGGTTGAATCTGCCTTCTCTTAGGGTGAAACTGGAGGCACTGAGTTCAGGCCTTTCTTATCTTCCCATGTAGGCAACGATTGCTACAAAGTCCTCCAAATACTGCTCTGATGGCACCCCCAAAATTCTGTGGCATTGAATATTCATATAAATTTGGTTCAAAATACTTTCTAATTTCCCTTTTAATATTTTCTTTCACCCACGCATGCTTTATGAGTGACTCACTTAATTATACAATATTTGGAGATATTTCAAACATCTGTTAGTGATTTGCAGTTTAATTCCATTGTGGTCAGAAAACATACTTCATGTGACTCAAATCCTTTTAAATGTTTTAATGGCCTTTAATTTAATCTAGTTTGTAAGTGTTTTGTATTATACCTCTTTAGAATTTTTTTTACTTTATCTCTCTAAATATTTTTGCTGTTTCCTTCTTTGAAAGACTCCAATTACATGCCTATTAGGCCACTGAGGTTGTTTCAAAGCTCACTAACAGTTTCTTCATATTTAAAAAAAAAATTATCTCTCCTCTTTCATTTTCAGTTTGAATGGTTTCTCTTGCTACGTCTTCAGGATCACTCATCTTTTCTGCTGCAGTCCAAATTTGTTAACCCCATACAGTGCATTTATCTCACACACTGAATCTCCATATTTACAAATTTAATTTGAGTCCTGTTCTTATGCCTTCCATGTCTCTACTGAAGTTTTTTGTTCCTTTTATTAAAAAGCATATATATTAATTATTTCTACTTAAATTTTTGAACACAAATATATTCATGTCTTATCTGCTTATTCTAACACCTGTGTTCTAGATTGACTTTGATTGCTCTTTTTCTTCTTGTTATAGGTTATATTTTCCCACTTTGCTTCATGCTTGGTAGTTTTTTATTGAATGTCAGACATGGTAAGTTTTATTTTGTTAAGTGCCAGGTATTTTTATATTCCTATAAATATATTTCCTCTTTCTTCTGGGATATAGATAAGTTACCTAGAAACAGTTAGATATTTTCAGGTCTTTTCAAAACCATTGGACAGGATGAGAGAAGTCCTCAGTGTATGGCTAATTGTCCCCCGCACTAGAGGTAAGGCCCTTGTGTGCACTCTACCCAACACCCTGTGAGTCATGAGGTCATCCAGCCTGGCTGGTGTGAGTGTTAGGCATGATTTCATCCCATCCAGCCTCAGTTAGTTTCTTCACAGATGCACGCTCATGAGTACCTGGCTGGTGCCTAAGGGGACCCTCTGCAGCCCCCAGACATCCCTCTCTGTGCAGCTTTTCCTCACTGGCCCTCTTCCTGGGAATTCTCCCCAGGTTCCCTGTCCCCTTACTCAACTCAGAGTCTGCTTGAGTTCCATCCTCTGGTACGGCCCAGAGACTCAGGGCTGCAAGCTGGGACAACTCTAGGGCTCTCCTCATTAGTCTCTCATGTCTCAGGGGCCATTGTCCTCATTGCCTGATGCCCAGTGTAATGAAAGCCACTGTCCCATATTATTTCTAATTTGGGGCTTGTTTCATGTTGGAGTAAATCCAGCCCCTGTTATTGTGTCTTTGTTGGAAGCAGAAGTCTTCCAGCAGCTTTGAAGGTTGCTAGCTAATCCTTTGTATTTTTAAGTATCACAACAATGTGCCACGGACAGGGCATCTTTATTTATCTGGCTCAGTTTCTCTAAGGGCAATTCTAATCTGAGGACTAATGTGGTTCTTTAGTTCTGGAAAATTCTCAGCCATTATCTCTTCAAAACATGCTTCTCTACTATGTCATCCAGTAGCACGGCCTCTGTCTCTTCCCTAAGCCTGCTGACTGCTCTTTCATTTTTGTCTCTTTGTCTGTGATGTGCTGTCGGTGAGCTCCAGCACCAGCATCCAACTCATTACTTCTCTCTGTGTTATGTCCCTTCTGAGGTTTATGGCATCTATGGCATTCAGTTTTGATGACTCTCTTTTTTTATATCCAGGATTTTTATTTGGTTATACATATCCAACTGATCTTGTTTCTTTCCTGCTTTTCCCCCCATAATTTCTTATTCTTTCTTAATAAGAATGTGTACCTTCATTAATCTCTTTAAGTAACCTGAACATAAGTCTTCCTCAGACTGTTCTATAAAATTAATTTTATCTGGAGTGAATTCATATTCTTATTGCTGATATTTCTACTTACTTTTTTTTTTTTTATGGAGGCCAAACTATCATCTTTATTGCTGAGAAAGGTTGAGTTGGAGGGTGAAGCTTGCTGAGAGCACATGGGGCTGCTGTCTAGCAGTAGGGCAGACTCCAGGCAGATTCCAGTGTTGTAGGAAGCACTGTCCCCAGGGGATAGACTTCCCAACCACAAGGCCACTGGGGAAGAGGTACCATAAGAACAGAGAATGGTCCCAAAAGAAAGGCAAAGATCATACTCAGTTATTTTTTCTGATTTCCCAATATCATTCAGGTCTCCGTATCTGAAGGAAATACCAGGAGTGGGGCAGAAAGGCAGCCCCACAGTGTAAACCAAATCTCCCACTCACACCTAGCCCTCTGTTGCTGTCCTGCTCTCACGAGAGCACATCCACGAGCCTCCTCCCCACCTCTCCTCAGTCACTGAGCCCCCCAATCCTCTGCAGTCCCCCCACTTCATTCCCTCTGACCCCTGGGCCAGGGCAGCACCCCCATCTGTCCTGTCCAGAGCCACTCACTCTGGATCTTGACCTGCCTTTATGAGCATCGCATCCTTTGAACATTTTGGAATTTGCTTTGCAGGCTCGTAGAGAGGAGCAGGGTCTTGTTTGCTTGTTTTACTTTCCTTTTACTCTCTTTCTTCTTCTTTCACTATCTGACTTTTTGGGCACGCCCGTGCAGAACTACGGAGTTAGGGTCCTGACAGCAGGGGCTCCTGTCCCTCAGGTCCCCTCCTAGTCTCTGGGGCTTGGCTCCTGGTGAAGCCTTTCTCTGCATCAAACTTGCCTCCCTTAGCCCACCCATGGCCCCAGGGGGCTATGTTTAGTCTTGTTGTTTGTTTGCTGCTGCCTTTTACAGGTGGGGAGGCACAGGGAGGGGCAGCCCTGGCTTCAAGCCAAGAAGCCGGCTTGACTTGCTGTCATATGGAGACCTTCAGTGCCATTTACCTGTGGGAGCCGAGCATCCAGCCCCTGCTGCCCATTTCTGAACCCTGAGCCCAATGCCCCTGTAGCTTCAACTCTGTTCACTGCTCTGTTTCTTTTCCTGAAAGAGATTTAACTTATTTCTTTAGCCACTGCCTGGATGCCAACACGTGAGGCCTGCCATGACCAGCCTCTGCCCATTTGCAAAGACCTCCCTCTCCATTTCCACAGACTCTCACCAGCAGCACCTGTGCCATTCCTTGCCTTGTGCTCTGCTCCTGCCAAAACCCCTCTTCACGTCATGTTTTATAACTCTAGCAGGTGTCACCTCCTCCAGGAAGCCTGGGTCGATGTTTCTCCTCGGCAGGTCCTGAACTCGCTGTGCACACTTGGGCCACTCTTTGCTTGTTTTCTGTATCCTGCAGGGGGCTGTGCCTTCTTCATGGCTGGGTCTCTGGCCCCAGCACAGAGTAGATACTTCCTAAGTGACATCAGCAAACAAAGGCACGCCCAGTCCCCATTGTAGGGGCTATTGGGAGGGTCACCAAGACCCTTCCCAACACAGCCTCATTTTCAGACTCTGGGCTGCCTGCATACGCTCTTAGCACCAGAGATTACATGCACCCCTCAGTGTGCCATCCCTGCATGCCTCCTTTCTGTGTGTTTGTTTTTGTTCCTAGGGAGGGATCCTTCCAAATGGTGCCCTCTGCCCTCCTGCCTGGACAGCCCAGCAGGCTCCTGGGCTGAGTGCTGGGCAGAGTCAGGCCTCAGCTCACCACAGAGAGAGAAGACTCACCCTCAGAGCAGGAAGGAAGACATGGGTCCAGAACAAGGGGTGGGTTTGGCTGTCAGAAGCCAAGATGGCAAGGTGGGCACAGCAACTTGCACGTCCTCCGCCCCACCCTCGCTGTGTCAGCACACACGCCCAGGTGAACACTCACACGCACCAGGGGGGTCTCTCTTGCCATGAAGGAGGTGACAGTCCTGTCCTCCAGACCCTCAGGAGGTGAGGTAAGTAAAAATGGGACAGTGACATTCAGGGAATGACACGCAGGTGCTGGGAGGGGCTGGTGGCTGATATGGGCTGATGGCAGGGCACCAGGGGGCAGCTTGGTGCTCAGACCCAGGGGAAGAGGCCCCAAAGCCCAGGGGTCAAAGGAACAGGCTGAGCGGCTGGAGCACAGAGGCAGCTCAAGGACACAAGCAGGGGCCCAGAGGTGAGAAGAGCCCATGGGAGTCTGGGGTCCATGGTCAGAGTTGCCACACTGGCATCCTGGTGGAAGGAGGGCACAGACAGAGCCCCTAGAGTGGCCGGGAGACCTGCAGGGAGACCATTCTGCACCAGGGACAGAACCAGGGAGCCACCACGTCGGGAACCTGAGCCCTAACACCCCGCGAGTCGGAGATGGGAGGGGCCGGAAGGGGCGGGGCCAGGAGGCAGACCAGTCAGGTTTCACCTATGAGCAGGCCTGGAGGCGGGGCAGGCACAAAGGGCGGCAGAAGTGACTCTGGGCGGGCCACGTGAAGCCACGGGAAGGGGGGGGGGGTTGGCAGGCCAAGGGCTCCAGCGCCTGAAGGCCCTTCTTGGCCAGGCCAGCCCCTAGCCTGCCTCCTGAAATGCAGAGGAGGCCAGAGGGAAGGGCTGGATTGCGCGGCAGGGAGGCTGTCCCGCGCTATTGAGCCCCGTGCGGTGCGCCAGCCCTTGGCACTGCTGCACGGACCCCAGGCTGGGGTCTAATTGCCGCCCTTACTGTGATCTCAGAAAAGCCTGCCACCTTGCCCGAGATAAAATGAAGGAAGCGTTCTCTTTCCTGCTCTGAATGGCCGGCAGGCAGGAAAGCAGCAATTATGCATCAAAGCGCCAGCATCCTGCGGGTGCCACGCTGGAGAACTCACTCCCTCACTCACTCTCCGCATCGCTGTTGGTGGCCTCGGGGTCGTCAGTCAGCTCCCGCTCCCCCGCATCTGAGCCAGCCGAGCAGCTGACCGCCAGGCACAATTCCACCCGCACCCAGACACAGAGGATGCAGTGGCTGTGGGTCTGGGCCCTGGCTCGGAGCCCGGACGGGCAGCCCTGAGGAGAGGAGAGGGGGCTTGAGAGACCCTGGGAGGGTAAAGACGGTGCCCAGGGGCAGTGCTGGGGAGCTGCTGTGAGGCCTGGCTGGGAGCATCTCCCAGGCCCAGAGAGCAGAGCCCAGGACCCCTGGAGGAGAGGGCTGAAGCATATTCCTGAGCGCCCCCCTCCACCACCCCAACATAGGGAAGCAGCCCCAGGAGGCAGGAGCCCAGGGAGAGGAGCCTGTCCACGCCTGGGAGCCTCCTGGCTCCTTCCCTCCACCCAAGGGCCAGCTCAGGGCTGCTTCCCCACACCACAAGGGCTGCTGGGCCAGGGGCTGAGCAGGGACTGAGGACCCCAGGCTGCAGGACCACACACACTCTCCTTGGGCCTCCCAGCTCTCCCTGCCTCTCCAGCAGGGATTCAACTCTTGCAGAAGCCATTTGGTAAAGGGCCTGCCTCCCCGTCAGACCCGAATCCCAGCCCTAACTCCATCTCCAAGGCACGACCAGATCCTGGGTGCTCTGCCCTGAAACCTTGCAAGTCTTCAATCCTTGTAGACGGCTGCCCCATGCCCTCCAGGTTCTCTGGGCTCCATCCTGGCTTGGGCCCCGGAGGGCCTGAGCGGGCAGGTGCACACAGGTATGGAGGCTGGCGCTGGAGCTGGACGGCTCAGCATGAATCCCAGGGCCCCGCTTCCTAGCTCTGCAGCCCAGTGAGCCCACCCCCCTCCGCTCTGTGTGAGGCCACCTGCACTGCATAATAACAGAGCATTTTCCCCGCAGGAGATGGGGTGAAATGAGCCACTCCGGGGAAGCACCAGCCAACACAGGCCGCAGAAACCAGGGTTGGGAGTAGAGAAGCAGCACCATGCCACCCAGCAGCTGCGGGACCCTGCCCCAGCCGTTCAGCCTCTCTGGGCCTCAGTTTGCCCATTTGTGGATGAGGGCCATGAGAGCACCTGTCTCCTGGTGCATGGGGGAGGACAGAAGCAGCTTCTAGAGCCAGGGCCCAGCCCAGTGCCCACACAGGATAAACACCAGCTGAATCGCAGCCACAGCAGTCCTGAAGGCTGCCTGCAGGGGACGGAGGCAGGAGGGACCCCCAGAGAAGCAGCCTCGCAGACAGAAAGGGGGCTGCTCCTGACCCCAGCTGCCCCCTGACTCCTTAAGCCCAGAGAGACACCCCTTTAAATTCTGGAGCTCCAGTCTGTCACATACTACTCACAGGCGGTCCTGAGGTCATTCACTCATTGACCCCGAGGATTTGGGGTGGGGAGGACGCCCAGCCGCCTGCAGGGAGCTCTCAGCCCGTGGGTGAGTGCTGGGCCCGGAGCACTGCCGAGCGTGGAATCTGGGCCCTCAGCTCGGTGGCTGGTTACCTTCCGGTCCCTGACCTGCTCCCAGGAGTTTGTCCCCCACAACGGGCCTCAGAGGCAGCTTCCCTGAAGGAATCTGTCCATCAGTTTCAGGGCCCCCAGACCTCCGTGGCCAGCTGCCTGTTGGCCTGGGCAGGTGGCCTGGGCGGGTGACCTGGCCTGCCCAAGTCAGACCAGCCAGGCGCCGTCCAGATTCTGTGGCGTCACCGCGCCTGGCTCCCGTTATGTGGACCCTCGTCCTTGCTGAGCACGAGGCTGGCCCCTTGCTCCAGTCTCGGGAAATGGACCCCTCGCCTCGGCCCGGGAAGTAGCTTCTGCGCCGCATCTCCGGAGGAGGGGCGTGAGCGTTTTGTCCGCACAGCTGGGCAGGGGTGGAGTCGGGGTCCGCCCAGCCTAGAACTCTGAAGCCAGGCTCACGGCCATCAACCTGACACCGTGCAGACCCATGGACAGAGCTTACGGGGCCTCTGGGCCACCCAAGATACCCCCTGGGGTCTGGGCCTAGAGCTCCAGGCTGGACACCCGGGCACTGAGCTTGGGGGCTTTGCCAGCCTTTTGTCCATTTGTTCATTNGCTGGGCCACCCAAGATACCCCCTGGGGTCTGGGCCTCCCTAGAGCTCCAGGCTGGACACCCGGGCACTGAGCTTGGGGGCTTTGCCAGCCTTTTGTCCATTTGTTCATTTGCTGTTCTGTTGTGTCTTGACATGAGCCCCCACCGGCCATCAGGGGCTGAGTGGCCCTGAGCCCTTCTCTCTGACCTCTGTGCGTCTGCTCTCTCATCATAAAGTGGGGATTGTTACAGCCTCCCACGGGGTTATTTTGAAAATTAAAGGAGTTCTGAGTGTGTAAGGCACCTAATAATAATACCAATTACTACCACTGGCCCAGGTGCCACTAGGAGAGATTGCCCAGCCTGGCTAAGGGCTGCACGCTCTGCCCCTGCGACTCCTACCAGGGGCACCCGTAACCAGCCACCGTCCGTGGGAATGGAGACTGAGCCTCACAGAGGGGAAGCAAGCTGCCCAGAATCACAGAGCGAGTAAAAGCAGCGTGGGACTTCCAGACGAGCTCTGCATGACCCCAGAACCCAAGACTTGGTCTTCCTCACTCATCCCTCTGGCAGGCAGCACCCCTGACGCATGTCACCTGGCAGCCCGGGCAACCCAGCAGGGGCTGACCAAGAGAGGGCTCGGGGACCCGCAGTACAGGGCCCGCAGTACAGGACCCACAGTACGGGGACCCGCTTTTTACTCTTGACCCAAAAATTGTGTCTGTGGGGTCCCAGAGGCACTGGGGTCTCCACTCCCCCCAACTTCCATCTTGGCACCAGAGCGCCCAGGTAGAAAGCTCGCCCCCTGGCAGACGTGTGCGTGTGTAAGCACAGAGGGGCACATCAGCACACACTTCTCAGCTCTCAGACATGGTCCTACCCCACTCCTACGAAGGCCATCGCCTGGGTCAAAATTCCATTAATAATGAGATTTGGGAATCTTGCCTGCCC
>NC_048226.1:101507041-101523522 GCF_002007445.2 Ailuropoda melanoleuca | reverse complement strand
GGGAGACTTGGAATCCTGCAGGTTTTCCGGAGCGCCTGCTGGAGCCAGACAGGGGAGAAGGCCCGTGGCCGGGGAGCAGGCTGCAGGGGGCGATGTCTGAGACACTGTCCTTCTGGCCTTCTCCTGGCCGTTCACCCACTCCGCCCTCCGGCCCAGCCCAGGTGCTCCCCCGTCCAGGACCCCAGGGACACACCCTGGCTCCGCATGGCTCCCAAGGTAGGTGTTCGGGTTTCCTCCGTGCGGCCCCAAGGCTGTTCCCAGTTGATGAAGGGGAGTTGGTTGGCGGTGGCTGCAGGAATCCGGGTGAGGATGTGGTGGGGTTAATGTGTGGGGGGCATGGTATTCTGGCATGGGTCATGGTGAAGGAGCAGGTCCTGGCAATGGTGAAACCAGTAGGGGGACCGAAATGAGCGTGTCGAGGCCCAGACCTGGCAGGTGTCTGCTGGACACACCAACTAGAGCTCTGCCCGCGTGTTTGCAACCAGAAGCGTCCTCTGCCGTGGGCTTTGAGGTGGAAAGCGCCGGTTCGTGGGGTCGAGGGCAGAGCCCGATCACATAAATAAGAATGACAGGGCAGAGGGGCGCGTTCATGGCGGATTTATCCCTTGGCGTCTCCTGGATCTGAAGATAAACACTGTTAAAAATAGGAATGAGTCAAGAATTTTCTTTCCCTTCAAGCAGTCTCCTGGACAGATGGCGAAATCTCTCTGATGGATTGGAGGCCTCAGCCCCTCCCCACCCCTCACAGCCCGGCGAGATTCCTCGCTCCGTATTCCTTCTTTTTTAAGGGTTATTCTTAGTGTTCTTGGAAAGATCTGATTCCAGACATAAAGACCGGGCAGCCTCCAGTCTACTGTCTTAGTTCTAGACCCGCCATGTTCGATAGAGAAGCACTGGCCACCCATGGCTGTTCAAAATTTAAATTTAAAGGAGGTAGAAATGAATAAAACTCAAATCAGTTCTTCAGTCACCAGAGCCGAATTTCAGGAGATCAATGGGCACACGTGGCCAGTGGCTGATGCGGCCAGCGGCTGCCGTGGCAAAGGCTCAGAGAGAGGACATTCCCACCATCTCAGAAAGTCCCAGGGGTCTCACCGTGGCAGAGGCCCCACCTCAGCCTCCTGCAGGCTGAGAGCGATNACAGGCCGAGAGCGATCCCCGGCTGTGGGTCCAAGCTGTCCACACCTGCCCAGTCAGTCCTTCTAGGCAGGAGGGATGGAGGACAGCCTGGCCCGCATCTGAGAGCACGTCAGGGCTCTGCCAACCTCCTCAGTCCCGCCGCCCACAGGCTAGGCCTCCTCTCCACCAGGTCATCCTCACCAGAAGCCACTGTCCACCAGGGTCTGATGGCCAGGGGGTGGGTGTGTCAGCCAAACTGACTAATCCGTTTGCTTCTTAATAGGGTTTGTTGTCTTCACCCTAACAGAGACCGTAAGGGGGATCATTCCAGGCACCAACAGGGAAAAGGGAATATTTTTGGTGAACGTTTGCCCCCCTNCACCAGGTCATCCTCACCAGAAGCCACTGTCCACCGGGGTCTGATGGCCAGAGGGGTGGGTGTGTCAGCCAAACTGACTAATCCGTTTGCTTCTTAATAGGGTTTGTTGTCTTCACTCTGAGACCGTAAGGGGGATCATTCCAGGCACCAACAGGGAAAAGGGAATATTTTTGGTGAACGTTTGCCCCCCTTCTGATCAAATCGCCTGGGTGTGACCCCAATACTGGAGGAGCTGCTCATGTATTCTTACCCCAAAGATCTCCCGCGCAGCCGCTGTGTTCCAGGCTCTGTACCAGGTGCCCGGATACAGCAAAGCAATACTGGGCATAGCCTCCCCACTCAGGAGCGCAAACTCGAAAAAGCTTAGGGGTACTTGGCTCCCCTACTCTGTTTTAAAAGCGAGGAGGTAACAGACGTTAGCAAACTGGGCAGACAATGGGACACACACAGGGGGACTGTCATCAGCTGCGACAAGAGGGCTATGGTTCAGGGGCCCAGTGTGGCGGAAGGACTCACCCCAGAGACCAAGACCTGTGGCGCTGAGCGTCCAGTGCACCGCTAGGCCTGTGCGGACACAACCTGGGTGTCCTCCCCGTCCATCACCGCTAGGACCGAGCAATCCCCTGCTGCAGGTGGGGCCCCCACGCTGGGTCTCCGATACACCCTTCAGGCTCACAGACTCAAGCAGCATCTCCTCTGAGGACCTACAAAGTGCGACCGCTGCTGCTGAGCTCGCACACACCCTCTCGGTCAAGCGCCAGGGGAGTGTAGCAGTTACCATCCGCTGCGTAACAACACAGCCCAAAACACAGTGACTCAAAATCTCAGCACCTGATTTTCTCAGAGCTTCTGCAATCAGTAACAGGTGTGACTTGGCTGGGTCGCTGGCTCTGGGTCTGTCATGGGCTGCAGTCCAGATGGCCACTGGGGCTGGGGCCACAGAGCCTCAGGCTCTCACACGGTGTTGGCAGGATGCAGTTCCTCGTGGACGTGGGCTCCCCCACAGAGTGGCTGACGCATGGCCAATGGCTCCATCACAGCAAGTAATCAAGAGGACAAGATGAGTACCGGTCTTTGCGCCTAACACTGGGAGTGCTGGCCCATCACTTTTGCTCTTCTCCATTAGAAGTGAGGCATGAGACCAGTCCACCCTCAAGAAGAGAGCACCAGGGAAGGACACAGAACATGAACATCAGGTCAGGGGATCTTCATGGCCACGCCAGAAGCTGCCTGCCATAGATATCGTCTCTTCTCCTTTTATACAACGGAAGCGAGGCCCAGAGAAGTCCAGTGCTCTGGCCAGGGCTGCACAGCTGGTCGCTGCAGGCCTGTGACAGGAACACAGGTCAAGAATAGGCATCACCTCCAGATATCTGCGAGGCCCCAGTGGCGGCTTGGGCTGTCACTCCTGAAGCACAATTCCCAGCTTAAAATGAGATGTGACATCTCTTAGGGCACGCGGGGCCTGGGCAAATGGAAAAGATTTCATAAATATGTAAATCGCCCGCATCCTGCTTCCCCAAGGAGGGCAGCTCAGCACCGCCTCCTCCTGCCTCGCTGACAAGCCCACTCCCTCCGCAGATACGGTAAGAGGATCAGCAGTGGCTTTTTAATGAAGTGAGAGTCAGAATCCATCCAGAATGGGGTGGCTGTTCCCACCCTCCCCTCACCAGCCCTCCTCAGTGCAGGGGGGTTGGGCCAGTGGCGCAGGGGCTCTGGGCCACTCGGGATCTGCCCACTGTCCTCGGCCATACTCACCTTAGCTCCGTGCACCCTGGCTGGGCTGGGAGGGCTTGGGAGGCAGCAGCCCAGCCTCCTGAGCTGACCGATGAGGAGACCAAGGCCCGACTGGTGACTTGATGTATCAAAGGTCAGCAGCTTCGTGGGAGAGCAAGATTTGGAGCCACATCCCCGGGCCCCCATCCTCTGGGCTGCCACTAAGGAGACAGCTTGGCTTGGCTGAACTGCACCTGTCTCTGGGAAGCCCTGTGCATAGCAACCGTGCCTCCATCCCCACCACCTTGCTCACCCTGGTGCCATCCGTGTTGGATACGGAAGGGGAAGTGTCGCTTCCGTGTGGGCAGTGAGGGCGTGGAGGTGCTGGAACTAATGCTGGCCCAGTGGCCAGGGTACCCCGGGCACGGCACTCAAACACCTGGGATGCCCAGTCACCCCAGCTGAGCCTTCTGGGAGAAAGGCTTTCTGACCCCTCTCTAACCTTGAATCCTCTTTGCTGCCCCATCCCCCACCTGAAAGCCCCTCCCCAAACTTGCATACAGCTGCAGCCCCCAGGGTCTGCCACACATCTTGTCCTCCCACCCCCTGCACCCCGCCCCCAAAGAGGCGGCACTTTCACACCTCCACGCCTTTGCCCACACCTTTCTTCACGTGGCTGTTCTGTTCCTCCTTTTCAACACATCAATGTCCTGGGCCATGTGACCAGCACTGATGCAAAGGTCCCCTTCCTCTCATGGCCTCGCTGACCCAGCCTTGCTGACCCAGCCTGTCACTGTCTGCTGCCCCTCCCCAGCCCTCTGCAGTCCAGGCAAGTGCCAACGAGCCTTCATCCTGCCTCATTTAGCTGACTGGCTGCCTGTCCCCTGCAGACTGTGAGCAGAGTGGGGACAGGGAAGGAAGGACTACCAGTGGCAAGCCCTTCCAGCCGGCCAGCAGGTCTCAGGCACACGGTCATGGACTGCAGACAGTGCACAGCATTCCTAGCAAGGGTGGGTGGTGGAAGGGCCAGCAGAGCCCTTGTGAAGGCAGAAGGGGCACCCCAGGCCCCTCGACTCAGCCTCACAAAGCTGTGCAAGCCCTGGGTGCTGACAAGCAGCCTCCTCCGGGCAGCCCCCCAGCCGTGCTGCAGCTGTAAGAAGTAGAGCTCAGGACAGCACTGCTGCCAGAACTGCAGGGCTGGAGGTCACGCAGCCAACACCCCTTTATTGATGTTCATTCCACACGTATTTACTGAGCACCTACTGTGTGGGGGCTGCTGGGAAGTTGGAGGTGAACAAGACAGATCCAGCCTGTGCCCCCCAAGAAGCTTCCAGTCTGCAGGAGAGGCCCCAACATGTAGAAACCCATAAGCCCAAGTGCTGGAGAGCCAACGGCAGGGCAGGAGGGGCGGGGAGCTGACAAGCAACGGTGGGGTGGGGGGCCGCGCAGGCTGGAGGACGGCCAGCCCTCCTGCAGAAAGGGGCATGACCGCGGGATCTGCCAGGAGAGATCAGCATGGGGCGGGGGGAGGGGGGGCGTGTCCCCAAACCGGCAAGGGCGAGAAGGGAAGAGTGGGAGCCGGGCGCGTCACCCAGGGCAAGGGCCACCACAGAAGCCCCAGAGAGGCAGGCAAGCTGGTGGCGCTCCTAGGAGCTGCTTGGCCGGAAGGCAGGCCTCCACTCTCCTCTAGGAAACGGCGTGGGCCCCGCTGGGGTAGGAAGCTGCCCCACGCCCCGGGCACCTGGCCGCACCTGGGGGCATTCCTCACGCCCAGCCGCGCCAGCCCCCAGCAGAGGAGCTCAGGAGCCCGAGATCGGCTTCCCTTCCCGGCCCGTAGGCGGCCCCGGCGCGGCTGCTCATCCTGCACGACGCGGTCACGGGTCCCCTCCTGCAGCTGCCGCGAGAATGGAGCTTACACGTGCCAAGGCACGGCAGCCGCGCCGCAGGACACGCTGACGTAGCAGCCACAGCCACAACCCGGCTGCCTGGCGGGCGGAAGACACGCCGCGACTCCACGCCGCACAGTAGCGCAAGGACACGGGTTCTGCCGGGCCCAAGCAGGCTCGGGAAGCTCCTTGCCGCTCATTGGCTCCTACTGGGGCACGTGCTCACCCCTCAACCAATCCCTGCAGCCATGGGAATGTGCTGCTGTAATTGGCTGAGGCCTGGGTCACACGTTCCAGGAGGGGCTGTTAATTACCCCCAACCACGTGGGCCGAGAGTGGGGGAGGAAAGCCAGGAGCAGGTGGGCGCCGGCACAGGGCGCCTGAAGTCCCAAGTTAACCAGAGCCGGTGAGGAGCCCTGTGCCTACATTGTCCACCTGACTTTCCTGCACCCCCCACCCCCACCCCCTGTCCCGCAGAGCTCCACCACCCCCCTCCTGGCACCCTTCCCTGGAGCAAAAGGGTGGGCATGCAGTTCAAAAGATGGTACCTCGGAAAGCAGGATCCTCTGGGCGTCGTGGCAGAGAGCCAGGGATCTCCCAGTTCAGCCTTGTGCATCTTGTGCATGGGGGCAGGGAGCCCAGCAAGGCAAAGGAGCCAGTTCCAGGCCAAACGGTACGTTAGAGTCAGAAGGTGAGATTGGATTCTCTCCACTGGCTTGGGAGTGTCAGAAATCTCTCAACCAAGCCAGGCTGTGAGGCTGTGGGCTGCGGGGAGAGCACCCTTGCCCACAGGGAGCATGCCTGGCTGGCTGCCCTCACATCCCCAGACACCTCTGAACACAGAAGTGCTGGCACTGGGACCCTTTTGAATGAAGATTTGGAAAGCTGGCAGTGCAGGTGGGAGGCAAATGTGTGAGTCATTCCCTGGAAACACACAGAGCTGGGCTCTCAGCTGGAGGAGGAAGCAGGGGGAGAGGGGAAGAGGAAGGAAGAGGAGGAGGAGGAGGGGGAGGAGGAGAGGGAGGGAATTTCAACTTGACTAGTTCAGAGTTGCAGCCTGATGGCCTGGAGGCTGCTTCAAGGTCATGCTCTAGGGCCCCAAACAGGGGGGCTGGGCTGGCTGGTTTGGACACGGAAGGGAGGGCTAGCTGGCCTGTGCTCACAGGTGGATAAATGATGTAGGAACCAAAGAGGGAAGCTGCCCAGAGGGATGGACCAGGGAGAGGGAGAGGGAGAGCAAGAGCTGGGGAGCTTTGGGGAGCTCGACCCTGATTCCACATTGGGCAGACATCAGAACGTGAGGCTGCAAAACTCACCCTTGAGTGGTTCTTCCCCTGCTGCAGGTGGGGGCACTGAGGCCTCCTGAGTCTTGATTGCTTGTGGGGCCTGAAGATGCCCGAAATGAGGTTAATCTCTCTAGCCTCTTTTGAGGGCCTCTAGACATTCTCTTGGTTCTTCCACGTGATGAGTCACTTCTGAAACCCCTCCCTGTCCTTGGGTAGGTTTGATAGATGGCTCTGTGTCAGGCTGGGGGTTCCCCAGGGAAGATGGGGGCAGGGCGTTCTCCACTCCTCTGGAGAGGCACAGCCTTGTTGGGGAGGCCGGGAACACACAGCTGGCTCCCCAGGCGACTGGGGTCCTCACTCGCCCTTAAAATCCAGGCTCAGCTAGGTCTCGTGCAAAGCAGAGCTGGCCACCTGAAAACTCCCAATCCCTGCTGGGCAGGAAGAGTGCAGGCGGGGCTGATGGGCCTGGGGCAGGGATTGGGTGGGGGAGACTGCCACTGGGCAAATCATGCCCCTGGGGGCAGAGCCAGGGCCTGAGCTGGGACAGGTGGTGAGCTGTGGTTCCTGTCAGCCACCCTGCAGCCCCTCTCCACCCTGACCTGCTGGAAATGGGTGCAGCCCAATGCAGGTGGCCAGGAGGAGGCTGAGGACGCATGGCTGCCATTGTGGGACGTAGGGAGGGGCGTCTAGGGAACCCTCCACACTGCTTCACTGCACGGGAGAGCAGAGGGTCTCTAGAGCTTACTCACCATCCTCCTGTCCCCTTAGTCACTGCATGGCTGAGCCCTCGCTTCACCCTGGCCTCCCTGCCTCCATCCCCTCTCCTGCCTGGCGTTCTCTGAAACCGACAAGGAGAGCTCACTGTGTGCCAGGCACGGCTCCGGACAGGGTATTATGACCACCCTGTGAGGATCCGAGCACTGAAATGCTAAGGGACTGCCCACAGCCACACTGCCTGAGAGCAGGGATTTGGACCCAGACAGTCAGTGCTTTGAGGCCATGCTGGTCAGCCTGATCCGGGAAGAGAGCGCTCTGGGATTCAAGGGTGCAGGCCATCCCCAGGGCCTGCCAACTGGCCAGGACCCCCACCCTGCATGCAGGACCCTCGGGGCCCAGCACTGTCCTCCTGCCCTCCTGCCCCGTGGCCCTCTGTGTGCGTAGGCACTTTGCTCCTCCAGCCTCTGTCCTTGGTGCTTCCTCCACTCTGAGCATGCTTTCCTCCATTCAGCAGTTCCTAGCCGAGGACCCACCCAAGTGCCGGCTCATTCATCAGTCAGCAAGTATTAATGAGCACCTAGTACATGCCAGGAAGTGTCACACCTCAGGGGCACGGAAATGAATAAAACAGAGGAGCAGAGAGAGCCCTGACCCCCTGGGTGGGGCTGGAGCAGCCAGGACCAGAGGAACCGCAGCAGCGGCTGGGGTGGGAAGGGGGCAGCAGCCGCGTCACGCCAGCTTGCAGGCACCGTGTGGGCTTTGCAATTTCAGGAGGCAGTGACTCAATCTGATTTGTGTTTTCAAAAGATGACCCTGGCTATTGCACAGTGAAGGGGTTGGGGGGTGAAGAGTGGAGGCAGGGGCCGGTGCGGAGGGCAGCAGTGAGCCCCCAGGGAGGGACGATAGGGGCAGCAGCTAGGAGGCAGAGGCCTGGGCACAAGTGACGGATTCATAGCATAAAACTGGCTGGACTTGGCGGTGGCTGGAACAGATGCGGAGAGCCAGGGAGGAGGCGCCAGGATGCACAGCCAAACGCTGGCCTGAGTGAGGGGCCAGGGAGCTGAGCCCTTGGGTTGGGGAAGACGGTGGCAGGAACGGGCTTGAGGGAGAGGCAAGAGCCCCAGGAGCTACACGTGGGACATGAGAAGATTGAGAAAAGACTCTTCTGAAGCCAACATCTCATCAGCCCGCCAGGATTGCAGGGCTGGAGGAAATCCTGCCCCGCACCCCTGGCCCTGGAAGCTTGTGTCTCCCATGGTGATCCCTGCTGGTTTCCTTGGCTTCCGTTCAGCAACTCTCGACAGACCAGTGTTGCTAGGATTTCCTCCAAGCTGGGCACTGACTTAGCCCCTGCATCAGTGCCGTCCACACAGATGTATCCACTGGACTTGAGGGCCCTGAGGGAGGCCCAGCCTCCCAGAGGAGACGTTCACAGACCGGGGGCCAGGTGCTGGGCACTTGGGGACAGGGCTGAGTCTTCGAGAAGACCCTTTCCATGCCCCAGCCCTGCAGTCTCCCGTTCCCCTGTCTCCACTTACGGCTCATCCCCCACCTCCCAAGGCTGATTAGGAAGCCAGACTTCAAAAGTACTCTGAAAACTCCCAATTAGTGTAAAAATATTCATCCATTTTCTTTGTGAGTGCTCCATGTTTCGGATGAACTGCTTCGGCCCCCTCAGCATCCCGGGGATGTAGCCTTAGCCAGCGCGCGTTGGAACCCGGGAGCTTCTCCAAGGTCAGGCCGGAGTGGGAGGCAGGGCTGCAGGGGGACCCCTGTCTCCCAGGCTGGGGCTGGCACGCACCACCCGGCTCAAAGATCCCTGCAGGCTCCTGGGCGGGATCGATACGCCGGGCGCTGTGGACACTCACCCCGCTCTCCCTTTGCAGCCTGGGTAATTGGGCACAGGAAGCACCAATACTTGGTTCAGATGCCAGGAAGTGGAAAATTTTCTAATCTGTCACGCAAAGTCTCCCTTTCTCCTTGTACATTTTTCCCCCAACAGGAAAAGACTTTTCATTTGGAATCCTTCCGATGCAGATGTGTGAAGACTCCGGTAGCGACATCTCGGGGACTGAGCGTCTTCTATTGATTGGAAAACACAGCTCCCGCGAGGGTGCACAGCAGAGGGGGGGTTCCTGGGCCGGGTGGCAGGAGCAGCCGCGGGGCCTCAGCGCCCCCTGGGAGCCGGAGCCGGTACTGCGCCAGCCCACAAGGGGGTGGCTGGCCTGGGAGCTGCAGGATGTGCTGTGGGCCCTGGGGAAGACCTGCTTTTCGGTGGAGACCACAGGAAGGGGAACCATGCCACGTCCACCCCCAGTGGCTCTGGGCAAATCTCGTCATCTCTCTGCTGCCCAGCTTCCCCACCTGTAAAATTGGGGGGAAGCCTGGGTGCACCCCAGGGACCTTTCAAATCAGCTGTGTGACCTTCAGAAAGCCACGAGACCTCTCTGTATTCTTGGTGGGCAGGGTGAGTCATACACAGGGCTGCTCGGAGGAAGCAGGGAGATCGCGGGCAGAAGACTGCTGAGCACAGCCCTCCTGGTGTCCGATCGATGGACGCAGCCAGCCTTGGGTCCCTCCAGGTGTGACGAGCAGGCAGGAAAACACACGATCGAGGACCAGTGGCACGGCTTAGAGCCTGGGCATCAAGGACAGACAGGATGTCACTGACGGGAACAAGCCTTGCCCCCGCCGCCTCTCAGTGCATCCAGCCTGCGCTGCGGGAGCGCTGGTCCCAGTTGTGAGCCCCTGAGCTTCCCCTGGACAAGCGTCCCCAGTGCCGGGACGGCTTGCCCAGCATCTGTCCCAGGAACCCTGTCCCCACTGTCAATCCACCTGCGTGGAGTGGAAGAGTTGTCACCAGCCCGGACAGAAGGAGCTAGAAGGCAGGTATGCTGCCCAAGGCCAGAGCTCTTCCCCCACGAGGAGGGAACATGTGCATGGGGGTCCTCAGACTGGCCGAGGGGCTAGAAATGCAGGGCTGGGGCGTGGGGAGGTTGTTCTGAGACTGGTTTACAGATGGGAGGTGGAGGGGAAGGACCGGGCAGGTGGGGGAGAAGAGAACAGGGGGGGCAGAGGAGCCTCCTGGAGGCCACCCCCAACTTCTCAGTCAGTCTGTGCTCGCCCTACCCCACATCCATCTTCCCCACCCTTCCAGTCCCATCCCTTCAGTGAAAGAGCATCATCCCTGGCCGCTGGGCCCTTAGGCCCCCAAATCACCCAGGGGCTTTCAGGACCTCGGTCTTCGGAACTCTGGATGGGGCCCACAACACGTTTACTGTGATGTGGTGGGGGTCACCAGCTCTGCTAGATGTCAGGCAGGGTGAACCTCGCTCTGTCCATCCTTTGGTATAGGCCGGCTCACTCCCTGCACCCCCCAGTGTTCCCGCAGGGGTGGCTGAACCACAGTCACGGAGTCCGGCCCAAGAGCTCATCAGTCGCTGGCTATCACTATGGCTGGTGGTATTTCTCTGCCGGTCTTGCAAGGAGCTTGAGAGGTTCGAATAGTACCAGTTCTTTCTGTCCCCCTGAAATGGCCTCTCAGTAGAACAAGCAGCCAATGGGCAGCCATCCTGTGCACGCCAGGCGAGCAGAACGGGCACGTGGTAGCTAAGCCTGGGGAAGGCCAGGGCGGTGAGGGCCAGCCGGGGTGAGGGGTGCTCAGGGGTCCAGGGGGGGACACCTCCAGGCAGGGACAGCACAGAGGGTGGACCAGGAGCCAGCAGAGATGAGGGTCCCAGCAGGCAGGCCCCACGGAAGGAGCGAGGGTTGGCTGCTTCCAGGGCCTGGGCAGGTCATCATTGGGGGGGCCCAGGAAGGGGGAGGTCGCTGGGAGGGGACGAGGAGAATTCTGGGCTGGATGGAGGCATCAGCCTGGGGGAGGGAGTGAAGGCTCAGGGCTGGAGATTCCTCACAGGAGGGAGAAGACGGGAACCCACTCTGCACAGAGGAAGCTTCTGTTGCTGGGTGCTGTCTCCATGGGGAGGAGGGCGTGAGCAATGAGCCCCCGTCCCCCGCCCTCACGAGAACATTCTAAGGCATGGTGGTTATGCAGAGCAGATGGACGGACCCTGGCCCCGACACATCTGGACGGGACAGCTGTGTCCTGCAGGCCTCAGAGGCAGTGATCTCACGGGTGGAGACCACAGGGGTGGCAGGAGTGGGGGACAACTTTACGTTGAACTGGGAGGAAACTGTTCACATCACAGTTCCCCAGGGCACAGCTTCCTGGGAAGCCCTCACTTCTTGTGCTCGGAACCCCGGGTGGAGACCATGTGGCTGGAGTGCATCCCCCCACACCCCCCCTGCCCAGCACAGGGTCCGTGACTGGCCAGCAGTCAGTGGGTGCAGCCCCTCTGGGAGTCCAGCCGAGAGCAGGGAAGGCTGGCCTGATCCACAGACCCCAGCCCGAAGGCAACAGTGACAGGCAGAGCGCCGCTGCCAGGCCCAGGGTCCCTCCCTTCCTGAGGTCGGATGGGGCACAGGGGCCACCAGCTCCCCCACCCTCCTGCCCCCTGCTCCCCTGAGTAGACAGGAAACCCAGGCTCAGACCTCTGCCTGACAAAAAGCAAACAAAAAAACCAAACAAAGCCACAAATTCTCTTCTAAACGAGAAGGCTGCCCGCGACCCCCGGGGGGAGGGTGCTGGGGAGGGCGGTGGAGAGCAAATCTGCCCCCGCGCCTGCAGTTACCGTGATTCAAGCCCGAAAAGGCTGCTTTATTAAAAATCATCCATCTGCGTTGTGGGGTGAGTTAGGGCGCACATCTCTCGTGGAGAACGTGTGGGGCTTTTCCAAGTTCATATAAGCAGCAGTGCCCTCTGCCTCCACACGGCAGCGGGCGGCAGGCGGGCTGCTCTGTGACCGTGATGGCGACCCGAGGCCCCCGCCAGGACCCGGCTGGGCGAGGGCGGGAGCCTCACTCCTACCTGTGCGGAGAACACCAAGGTCGTCTAGTGGAGCCAGGACCCCCAGGGTCACGAAGGCCATGGAAGGTTCCCACGGTGCCACTCAGCAGCGCGGGGAGGGGACTTGGGCATGGCATCTAGGGTCCCCACTACACAGATGGGAGCACTGAGGCCCCACCAGCTCCCAGGCCAGGGACAAGCCCCACCTATCTCCAGCTTTGTGGTCCCTAGCGCCTGGCCTCCACTCTGCCCCACTCCACGCCAAGTGCCCTGCCACACTCCCGACAGGCAGCGGAGTCAGAGGCCTTGGAGATGAGGAAATGAGCACAGAGAGGTGAAGGAACTTGCCCAAGGCCACACAGCTCAGAAGCAGATCTGCTCCGTGTCATTGCCTGTGTGACACTGAGGGGGCTGCGGCCAGGCCCGCAGGATGGAGCCCCTCCCTGTCAGGCAGCCCCCACGGCTTCCGGAGGTCGCGGTGAGGCTCTGGGCCCAGGCTGTCCCCAGGGCTTGGCAGAGACCCATTCACATGGGTCCTTCATCCAACAAGATAATTCTGTTTACTCGGAGACACCTTCCTGACCATCTGATGCCTAGTTTATGAGGTGAGAGGGCCGCAGCCGCGCGACCCTCCCAGATCTCTCTGCTCATTAAACTGTTTGTGATCTAATAAGTCACGGCGAGACACTCCGTTCCAGGGAGCTTTTCATTTCCTCGCTGACATTTGGAGTGAGACAGAGTGCCGGGCTGGCCCATGGCCGTGGGACTCCTGGTGTCAGAGTGGAAAGGGCCCGGGAGCCGTCCATGCTACCCCCCAACCCCACAGACAGGGGCAGGGGACCTGCAGGGAGCCCTGCCCTGCCTAACACCTGGCAGACCACAGCTCGGATCCCTTTCTGCCAGGAGCCCCACAGGAGAGAAGACAGCCCTCCCTGCAAAGGTGGGGATGGGAAGGGCGGGTTCTCTGAGAAGCCAGGTGAGGGCAGTGCTTGTCCCACAGGGCAAGGCCCGGGCACAGGCGGGGCTGGAGGTGGGGCTGTGTGGAGCCTCTCCTCGAACCACAGACACCTTGCAGGGGATGCTGGGACCACGACCAGCCTGGGGCCCCCAGAGCACAGGGGTTTGCTGGATTTCTCCAAGGTCTGGAGGAGGGGGCGCAGCAAGGAGTAACAGGTGTAGATGAGACCGCTGGATTGCTGGGATCCGTGACAGGAGTGAAGGAACCCAGATTGCAGGAGAGCGGTCAGGTTGGGGATTCGGGCCAGAGCTGTTCACCAGCGCATCTGGGCTCAAGGTCCCGGGTCCGCCCACCCACCCACACCAGCCCATGCACTCTGACAGCCGCATGCAGGGGACCCCCACATGACCGTGGTCATTTGATCATGGCTTGTGTGACATTAGTGGCTCAGCGTCTCTCTCCCCCATACCTGGACTCCCGTGGGGGAGGGCTCCGTCTGCCGGGCTCCCTGTTGTGGCCGCGTGCCGCACACACCTGGCCCGGGGAATGCCCAGGGAACAGGCAAGGCGGGGAAGGCCCACCTCGCACCCTCCTCCACCTGCATGCTCCACCAGTCATTACGGACCCCCTGCAGGCTCCAGACACATGAGATGTGGCTCCCCAGCTTACAAACTCCGCAAAAGAGCAGCGCTTCTAGGAGCAGTGTTTCCAAGCAACGGGGTCATGGCTGCACTCCCACCTGTGTGTGTAGGAATGTGCACATATGTGACACGTCACGCGTGTGCACACACACACGTGTGCACACTTGTGTCCTGACAGGATGCTGGGGACCCCGGACTGACCTCCTGGTTATGGTAATACACCAAGGGTCAGTGCAAGGCCTGTCAGACATGGATCATGGCCAGCCAGCCTGTCCGCCCTTGGAAGCGTGCTGTTCCAGGGGCGGGGACTGGTCCACATGCACCATCGCCCCGGGCTGCAAGCCCTCCTGGATTTCCGGGGCCACCCTGTGCCTGTCTGTGGAGGCCGGTCTGCTGCACCCAACCTCCAGGCACCCTGAGGACTCCTCCGGGTTCCCCTGGTGAAGTGAAGGGAGCTGGGGGACCCTGCTCCAGGGCACCCTGTCCCTCTGTCCCACGGGGACACAGCTGCAGGGAATCTGCCACGTTCACCCGGAGTTAGAAACTCCTTTGATGGATTGGGGTTCCAATTGGGGCATCTTCTCCGTGATAACAGGGACTTTCAAGCCACCTGGAGAGCTTATTCAGGGGGACCCTGCTCCCTGGAGACCAGGAGAGAGAGGGCAGCGAGAGAACAGTCACCATGGTAACGCCTTAGCAATGAGAGCGTGTCTTCCCACCCATCCAATTAAAGGGCTATTTCCAGGGTCCCTACTATGTGCCAAGGCCTAGGCTAAGGGTGCTCAGAGCGGGGGTGGGTTGGGAGGAAGAGAGAAATCTGCCCTCCACCCTGAAAGCCTCCCTGTCTGTAAGACACCACACATACCTCACGCACAGCAGGCCTGGCCACAGAGCCCTGCATGCAGTAGGCACTCAATGGATGCTTCCTGAATCAAAGAAAAAGGTACGTGAGCAGGTTAATAGTCGTCACAGAGCACCTTTCACCCCTGAGTTACCCTGTGGGCAATCTACCCTCACCACCCTCTCACCTGGGGACACGTCTGTCCTCTGGGCCACTGGCTCCGAGGACACTGAGCAGGGTGGGGGCCGGAAGGAGGCCTGGGCCCACTGCCAGACGCCGTGAGTGTGAGCAAGTTCCCTTATGTGCAAAGCTCGTGGGGAAATCCAGGTCTGGACTTCGAGAGGCTCTAAAGTGGGGTCGCCAGTACAGAGTCGGAGGGACCGCTGGGTGCTGTAAGAGCACAGCCCCCACTCGAGACCACCCCTCCTGCCTGGAAGCCCACCTCCTACAGGCGCCTGAGGAGGAACGTGGGGAAGCAGAGCCAGCGGCCTGAGGACAGGAATGAGAAAGTGGGGCTCGGGGCCTCCAGTGGGGCTCGGGCCCTCCAGTGGGGCTCGTCAGTGCGTCTGTGCCCAGAGGGCGAATTTGTCACCTGCAGGACAGCTGGCCGGGCAGTGAGCGGTCCCCATGGGCCTGCCACACACCTAGTCCCACAGGGCGGCTGCGGCTGTCCGGCTCCCCAGTGGGGTCGGACTGCTGGGAATCCGGCTGACCCAGGCATCCCCGAGGCTGCCCCGAGCCCCTGCAGAGACAGAGCAGTCCCGGCAGGACCGGCGTATGTCACGGCCAGCCTTATCTGGCCCTGCCCAAGCTCGTGAGCAGCACTTAGTCCTTAACACTGCGAAGGAGTCAAGCCACCGAAGGATGAATCTTCTGCCTGTTGTGGGAAGGACAAGCGACTCCTCTCGCGGACGGCCTGGGCTCGGCTTGCGTTCAGGAGACACATGGGGTCCACACGATGAAGGACGTAGGGCATTGGGGGTGGCCCGCTCCAGGAACGCGTGTGGAGGGGCTCGGTGCGGGAGGGGTCTGGCAGGAGGCACACAGGCTGTCAGGGTCCAGTAGCAGCCACAGGAGAGCCAGGGAGGAGCTCAGAGACGCAACTCAGAAGCATCCAGTTCTGACAGCCCGAATCCCTGAGCACAGCCCAGTCTGTTCTCAAATCCACAGTCCCAGGCTCGGGGCCACCATGGGACTCCCAGGGCTTTCAGGGGGCCAGTGTCTCCAACCCAGGGGACCCAGCCTCGAAGGTCCCTTGAAGAAGAACAGAACGAGTACTAGCGGGGGAGGGGGGGTTTGCTGGCCACCATGGCCACAAGGAGGAGCACAGCCCTGTTCCAGCGTGTTCCCAGGCCCAGGACCCACAGTGGTGGCAGAGCACACACATCGTTCCCTCCATTACCGGGCCGTGCGGCTCTGGGCCCCCNAAAAGACTTTTCATTTGGAATCCTTCCGATGCAGATGTGTGAAGACTCCGGTAGCGACATCTCGGGGACTGAGCGTCTTCTATTGATTGGAAAACACAGCTCCCGCGAGGGTGCACAGCAGAGGGGGGGTTCCTGGGCCGGGTGGCAGGAGCAGCCGCGGGGCCTCAGCGCCCCCTGGGAGCCGGAGCCGGTACTGCGCCAGCCCACAAGGGGGTGGCTGGCCTGGGAGCTCCAGGATGTGCTGTGGGCCCTGGGGAAGACCTGCTTTTCGGTGGAGACCACAGGAAGGGGAACCATGCCACGTCCACCCCCAGTGGCTCTGGGCAAATCTCGTCATCTCTCTGCTGCCCAGCTTCCCCACCTGTAAAATTGGGGGGAAGCCTGGGTGCACCCCAGGGACCTTTCAAATCAGCTGTGTGACCTTCAGAAAGCCACGAGACCTCTCTGTATTCTTGGTGGGCAGGGTGAGTCATACACAGGGCTGCTCGGAGGAAGCAGGGAGATCGCGGGCAGAAGACTGCTGAGCACAGCCCTCCTGGTGTCCGATCGATGGACGCAGCCAGCCTTGGGTCCCTCCAGGTGTGACGAGCAGGCAGGAAAACACA
>NC_048226.1:101499039-101506941 GCF_002007445.2 Ailuropoda melanoleuca | reverse complement strand
GAAGGTCCCTTGAAGAAGAACAGAACGAGTACTAGCGGGGGAGGGGGGGTTTGCTGGCCACCATGGCCACAGGGAGGAGCACAGCCCTGTTCCAGCGTGTTCCCAGGCCCAGGACCCACGGCGGTGGCAGAGCACACACATCGCTCCCTCCATTACCGGGCCGTGCGGCTCTGGGCCCCCTGCAGTCAGCCGCTGTGGTCACACGGTCCTGACCTAGTGCAGGCTGGGCGCCCTCTTCAGCACAGCCCCGGCCCTCGCCTGTGTCCACAGCCCCTTCCCGCACACAGCCCTACCCCTCCTGTGCACCCTCCCCCGTCTGCCCTGGAGACGGAGCAGTGAGGAGCTCGTCTCAGGGTGATGAACCTGAACCCCGGAAGCTGACCTTCCCGCCCAGAGTCAGCCGGCCAGGAAGCAGCAGGGCTGTGCTGCCCTGGTTGTCTGGCTGCAGAGCCAGTGGGAGTGAGAGCACACCCATCACCTACGCGCAGTGAGACGGTGCACAGGTGACATGCAGACGGGCCGCTGTAGCCAAGAGTGGGAGCCAAGCTGGGAGGCCCTGTGAGGACCGCCCTGGCCCTTGCTCCCAGGACCAGGATGTGCCCCACGCAGGGCAGGGACGTGTGGGAGGCCACGGAGAACCCAGGACAGCACGCCCTACAGCCCGAGGACCATCTGGGAGCACGCTTTCCACAACGGTGCTGGATGGCGATCCTTAGCCCTGGGTTCCTCCGAGACTGAAGTGGGAGTGGGCCGCCCCTCACTGGGCCCGGGTCTCGCCCACCTTGTGCTCTGCGGACCGCGCTTGCCGCTGCCCCCACCCACGCTCAGTCGCGCTGTCTCAGGGCCCCGGATCCCCATCTATGCGCTGGGCCATATGCTTCCCTTGCCAGGAGATGTGGGGGCTAAAGGGGCCACAGGAAAGAGGAGACTGTGACCCCCAAACCTGTAACAAACCAAGCGCAAACTCGCAGGGACTGCTCAGTGCCCAGAGTCCCCCCATATCACAGACAGGAATGCTGAGGCTCCCAGGGAACCTGCCCATGCACGCAGCGTGTAGGGCCAGCATCCAAATGTGAGCCCCATTGTGCTCTCCGGCTACGGGATCGGAGAGACTCCACCTCACCGCACGCCCCGGGCCTGTTTGAGCCCCCGCTGAGCACGTTCAGAGCCTGGTGACCCCTGTTGCGTGTTCTCAGCCACACATGTTCCATGTGTGATCTCGCGAGTTTGTGCGGCTCTTGACACCTGCGTCTTTCCCCCAGAGCCTGCGTCCACGTCTACTCTCCATGCAGCCCCAGCATATCCCGGTCCGACGGCAGCTGGAGAAATTTGTTAACTGATTGAACGGAAGGTGCAGGTTTCCTGACCCTGCTACCGGATGAGAGCACAAGGCCGAACAGGCCCAGGGCCCAGGGACCCGCAGCACCCGGGGGAGCCGAGGCCGGAGCAGGGCAGGAGCGGTGGGTGGGCGTGGGCTTGCATGGGGGCGCAGGGGTGCGTCTCTGCAAGCCTAGACACAGACAGGAGGAGTGAGGGGGCCCTGGAAAGGAGGGCAGGAGGGAGCCATAAAGGGCTCTGGTGCCAAGGAAGAGCCTGAGGCCAACGGTGTGGAAGGTTCAGAGCCGTGAGCCTTGAAGGGGCTGCAGCGAGATCAGTGTGCATCCCGCCCACCCACAGGCAGCGCCCACCACCCTGGGTGGCCCTGAGACACGCATGGGCACCCAGTAGGTCTCTGGGCAGCGGGAGGCAGACAGGTGGATGGGTGGAGGCAGGGCCATGCGCAGGTCGAGAGAGCAGGAGGGTACCGGGCCTGGCAGGAGGGGTGATGCCCCCAGGGGGCAAATGGGGGTCATTCTGGGGAAGGGAAGGAGAAAGGGCCCAGAGGGAGGCACAGTGGAGCAGAGGTCCAGGATGGCCTGGAGAGGAGAGCCTGAGTGTGGCTGGAGTGAGCAGGGACGGGAGGCGTGGACTGGTGGGCAGCCAGGAGGGCGTCAGCAGGCACAGGCCTTGGGCAGATTTGGTTTTAGACTTGATGGGACAGAGACAGGTGGACAGATGGACGCACAGTACAACTTCCCTGCTCTAGGGGTAAATCACAGGATGGGCCGAGACAAGAGGGGAGTCAGTACATGGTGGGGGACGAGCCCAGACTGGACGAACCCATGTTCCCAAGAATTCCAGGAACACCCCCTGCTCCAGCCAACCAATGCCCCTGCCCTGCATATATGGGCAGGCCCAGAATCCAGAGCTGCTGAGCTTCCCCTGGGCAGAGAGGGCAACTGCAAGAGCTCCCAGAAGTCGGCTCTGGGCCGCTTCCAGGGCAAGACCTCACGGCATCAGCAACCAGGACAGTACCCACTCAGCCGGGGTGGGGTCCCAAGGGTGGGTGTGGGGCTATCCAGACAGGCTGAGAGGGAGGAGATGAGACAGTCCCCCAGACCTCCGGGCAGTAAGGGTAGAGTATGGAGGCTACCATTCGGTTTTAACAAAACACTAGCAATCGTGGTTGACCATCCACCAAGAGCCTGAGATGTCGCACCCCCTGCCGTGAAGCTTGAACCAGCTGAGAGGGGAGGATCTTTTCATTTTCATGTCATCGGGGAAGAGAAGGAGCTCAACAAGCCTGTGTAACTTGCCCCAGATGGCCCAGCTCAAGGTGTCAGAGCCTGTTAGACCCAGGATTGCCCTGGGTGCACAGTCCCCTCCCCTAGTCCCACGGCCCTGCTGGGGGGCCCCCACGCTCCCCCTGAGCCGGCAGGTCCTGTCCATCCACGTCACCTCCTACCGCGTGTGTCTGGGGATGAAATAGAGGGAGCACAATGCGGGCTGGATTCTTGGTTCTTCCCCACCCAGCGGACCGGCCTGGGTCTGACCCGGAGGAAGCACCAGGCAGGACCACCGGCAAGACCTGTAGCCCAATCCCCACGTTCTCCAAGTTCCCTAGCGCTGTTTCTATGGGGCATTAAGCTGAGGTGTCGCTTTCAAAGAACGCGGGTGCACTCCCAGGGCTGCGTGAAGACCCAGGGACATTTGGGGCAGGCAGAGGAACACAGGAGCCAGGCGTCAAGAGACACAATCAGGATCTCATTAACATTTTGATTGCAGCGTTGGCTCCCCTGGCGCCTCGGCCTGGACACACGTGCATACATTCAGTCTGGAAGCAAAGATCGAGCCGGGGAGAGGAGTGCAGAAAAGGAGCAAAACAGACTTATTTTAATAATGCTAAAAATAACCGTGTCAATATTCCCTTGTTTGGGAGCCCTTCTCTCGGCTGGTGGTGAGAACCTGAAGCGGATTGGGGCTTCCCGGCCCCCCCAGACCAAGCTCTCCAGGGCCATCGTGGGATCCATCGAAGGGCTTCTCTGAGGACCCTGCATACGCTGTCCAGTGCAGACAGCACTCCCTTCTCTGTCTGCCCCAAGACAACCCCAGACCCGGAGGAAACCTCTCCTCTAACACACGGGCACATGGAGGCCTGGACAGAGTCAGGGACCACGTGAGCTCAAGAGGAAGGGGCGTGTCCTACCCCGGGAAAATTGAGGTGGCACCCCCATGACAGGAAGAAGCTGCCCACACAGAGTGACCTCCAGCACTGACCCTTCTCCAGCCCCGAGGTGGCCCAAGTGTGGAGCCAGGTGACACGTGTTAGAGTGAGAAAGCCAAGGCCCGGCAGGTACTACTGGTCCCAGATCCAGGGACAGCACCCCTGGTTCCCAGTAGAGCTTTTCTGGAATGAGGGGTGCAGACCACCCACTGAGACATCAGTGCCCACCTGGTCCACCAAATGGGACTGAGGTCCAGTATCTGACCGGGTCCCCATCTCCCCCCCCACCTGCTTTTCTCAGCACTGTCCCTGGAGGCCCTGTACCTTGACCCCAGCACACACATGCCCTCTGTAGCTTCTGGCTGGTCCTCATCCCACCCCAGGGCATGGCTCCGCCCCTCTGAGCCCAGCTGGCCACAGTCAGACCTCTCACTAGGGCCCTCCTCCTCTCGCCTGCGAAGCTGGCCCCACCCCTGGCCACATTCCAGACAGCTCCTCCAGCCTCCCTGATGCATGATTGGACACCAGCCCCTCCTAGACACTGTCAGTGCCCCTGCATAAGCCCCTCCCACCAATCATGCATCTGAGCTTGGCAACGCAGGTCAAGGGAAGGTTTGCCCGGCCCCTGGGCTGGTGGCTTAGAGCACTGGGTTTCTCTTGATGCTGCCCCCACCTGTGTCAGCTCATTCCCTGTTTTTTGCTTGCAAGACTCAAGCAGAACATTAACAGCCTTCCAGAACTGCAGTACCCCGACTTTCAAGTACCCCCAACTGTCTCAGGGCTCACCACTCACCAAATCACTAGCCGTTACCTTGACATCCCTGTGTTCACACCCCGTGCCTCTCTGCACCGTCCACCTTCTATCTGGCAGAATATGCCCCTCCTCTTCCTGCCAATTTCCTGTTCGGTCTTTGAGACATGCCACTTCCTCTGTGAGGCCTTCCTTCCCTCTTCCCAGGCAGAGCTGACTTCTCTCCCCTCTGAAAGCTGGCAGCTTGCCCACACCTCTGCCGTGAGCATTGCTGCACTGTGCTGTGACGAGCAGCCAGGTGTTCTTCCAGGTGCCGAACTCAGTCGCTCAGTGTCTGTGATCTTGGGTACTTTATTCAACCTCTCTATGCCTCAGTTTCCGTACCTATAAAACATGACTTTTCATACTGCCTACATCATGGGTCTGTTGTGAGAATCAGGTGAGCAAATGTGTGTAGAGGGCAGAGACTATTACCTGGCAGATATTATGTGCTCAGCAACATCATCACTATCAACTCCAGCATCAGCATTATCACCACCATCATCACTGTCCAGTGCAGACAGTGCATTGCTACCACATGCATCACTACCACCACCATCCCTGTCATCATCACCACCATCATCACCACCACCATCACCATCATCATCACCATCATCACCACCACCATCCCTGTCATCATCACCACCATCATCACCACCACCATCACCATCATCACCACCATCATCACCACCACCATCATCCCTGTCATCATCACCACCATCATCACCACCACCGTCACCATCATCACCACCATCATCCCCATCACCACGACCATTACCATTCCCACCATCCCCATCATCCCCATCATCACCACCACCACCACCATCATCATCACCATCATCATCACCACCATCATCATCACCACCATCTTCATCATCCCCATCATCCCCATCATAATCATCGCCAACACCATCATCACCACCATCCCCATTATTACTACCATCATCACCATCATCATCATTACCATCATCGTCAACATGTTCCCTACTGGACTTTCAAGCTCCCCACAGGCAGAGAACAAGTATGAGTCATCATTGTCTCCCTGGACACATAGCCTGACACATAGTAAATGCTATTAAGTCTTGTTGGATGATAAAATGGATGGGTAGGTAGGAAAATGGGTGAATGAGTAGATGAAGGAAGGGGTAGATGGCTGTATAAACAAATGAATGGGTGTGTGGATAACGAGGGGTGGGATGGATGAATGAGTCAGTGAATGAGTGAGTGAGCTGCTGTAAGGAAGAGCAGATGGACAGCTGAGGGGATTCCTCCCACGCTGGCCTTTGCAGATGCTGAACTGCTGAGTAATGGCAGGCATCACAGCTTCCCCACAGAGCCATGATATTAAAATCCCTGAAGGCTATGTTGTCAATATCTGGGGGAGACAATCTCTGGAGCCATCAGCTGCAGAAGTGAGCTTCCCCAAGTCCTCTGGGTGGTCGGCCTGCTGGGACCATGACACCACAGTCCCTCAGCCTCCAGAGGTGCAGCATCCTGCAGATTCCAATCCCCTGTGCTGGACAGCTCCCTTCCCAGCCCTCAGTCCTCAGGGGGAGTCTCAGGGCATGCTGGGGGCCAGCTCCTGGGCTGCGAGCATCAGGAGCACCTCCCTGTCTCCCTGCCCCACCTCTCATGGCCCCTCTGCCCTTGCCTTCCCCCATCTGACGTGGGCACAACCACCCTCCACACCCTCCACTCCCAGAGGCTGAGTTTCACAGGGGTCTCTTTCATTCACCGCTGAGTCCTACATCCTGAGTCCCTGGCACACGTGGGCTCTCAGTCATCATGCTCACTCCAGCAAAAGGCTGGGTGGCTCAGCAAGGGGGGCACGACCAGGACTTGAGTCTTGAGTCCCCCCTCCTGCCCCCCAGTGCCAGAGCCATCATGATCCACGAGGGGAGAAGCATCTCCAAAGACCCGGGGAGGGGGAGGGTGGCACTGTCCTGCTCAGGGTGACAGAGTGCTGTCCCCTCTGGGCTCACAAGCTGTCAGGGCAATCTGCAGGGATGGGGAAGAGACTGGACTCCAGGGACTGCTATCGTCCATGGGGTTTTCCAAAGCTCCAGAGCCACCTTGGTGTTTAGTGTGGTACTTCTCTGACTCTGAGGTCCCCGGATCCCTTTACACTCAAAACTTAGTAGGACCCCAGAAGCATTTGCTCGTGGAAGTTACATCTATCAAAGCTGACAGTATTAGAAATGAAATGTGGTACGTTTAAAAATATTTATGCATTAAAAAATAAAGCCATTACATATTAACATAACTCACATGTTTTTATGAAAAAAAAATACTGTATTTACCCAAACCAGTAAAAAAAAAAAAGTGAGAGGTGTGTCAGGATGCTACATTGTTACAAATCTCTTGTGTGTCGGGCTGAATAGAAGCCACTGGAGGCTCATTTCCACAGCTGCCTCCAGCCTGCGGGGACGTGTGGCTTTGATTGCAGTGGATGAAGATAAACCCAGGCCCTCCCTGGGGAGGACTCGGGGACCCCACAAGCCCCAGACCTCCACTCTGAGGACCACTGGCGGAGGAAAATCTGATCTTGTATCTTCCCTGTGTAACTGTTGCCAGGACATGGGCCCACCCTGACCCCGAAGGCAGGAGGGGGTCAGAGAACCCAGGGTCCAAGCCTCAGCTGCCGGTCCCTCTGATGTCCTCCCCTCTGCTAGGCCAGTACCTCCTCTGTGAAAGGCAAACAGGTGCTCCCTCAGGCTCTGTGAGGACTAAGTTAAATAATGCATATAGTTCTCTCCACATCACACCTGGCCTACGGAAGGATTAAGAAAATGGTAAGCCCAGGGCACCAGTCACCACACCTCCCCGCCCCCAACTCCAGGCGAAGCCCACTCTCTCTCCTTGAAGGCTTCCTGGATTGGCTGAGTCTCCCCCTTCCCTCCTCCTCCCACACTAGCCTGTCTGCCCCCTGGCCCCAGGCTCATTTCTAATGTCACCTCCTTCCTGGACCACAGCACACCCCACCTTGTCATGCTGCCCCCAACCCCCGTGCTTGTCCTTGTTACTGCAGAATCCAAAAGGGGAAAGACTTCCACCAGCTTCTTATGGGGGACACGGTGATCAAGACCCCTGCCCAGCTCACAGGCAGGCCTGGGCTGTATGACCCCATAGGAGCCTCAGTGTTTCCATCTGTTAAGTGGGAATAATAGCATCTCTCTCATGGGACCATAGTGACTATNGTGAGTGTGAGCAAGTTCCCTTATGTGCAAAGCTCGTGGGGAAATCCAGGTCTGGACTTCGAGAGGCTCTAAAGTGGGGTCGCCAGTACAGAGTCGGAGGGACCGCTGGGTGCTGTAAGAGCACAGCCCCCACTCGAGACCACCCCTCCTGCCTGGAAGCCCACCTCCTACAGGCGCCTGAGGAGGAACGTGGGGAAGCAGAGCCAGCGGCCTGAGGACAGGAATGAGAAAGTGGGGCTCGGGGCCTCCAGTGGGGCTCGGGCCCTCCAGTGGGGCTCGTCAGTGCGTCTGTGCCCAGAGGGCGAATTTGTCACCTGCAGGACAGCTGGCCGGGCAGTGAGCGGTCCCCATGGGCCTGCCACACACCTAGT